>NC_050178.1:30215237-30269308 GCF_008315115.2 Sander lucioperca
AAATGAATGTAGCCTACTGGCAGTCTGGCACTGGGTGCTCAGTATTTTCAGTATCGGCTCCTATGGTGATGCGGAGCATCTTAGTAAAGCCACCGAATAGCAAAGCGCCGTCAGAAGACTGTGACTCGCTCTGAAACGTTTTTTTTTTTTTAAATGTTTTTGTAGTGTTCCCTGGACACAAACCAGTGAGAGCCATTAAAAAGAATTAAATGATTATAAATTATATTTCTGTTAATAATCATGGTGCTGCAGCCTCAGAATGGGATTAGTAGGCTATTTTACTTTTTCGCCCGCAGGATTGCACCGAAATGAAAAAGGTGTAATACAATTCCAGTTTTCACCAGTAATATTATAGGTTACCTGTGATTAAATATGAAATTCATGCACTGGCAGCACTAGCAGCACTTTTCTCCCACACCAATTCTCTCTCTTCTGCAGCAGCCGCTGTGTTGCTTTTTAACTAAATACATGTTCAAACTGGCTGTATGTGCGCATGAGTATTTCCGCCGACCAGTTTGTTGAACGTGAAGCCACAGCTGATACATGATCTGGACTTCTTTCAGCTGATGTTCTCCAGACTGAGGAAACAGAACTGTGTCCATGGCACACTTAATTACACTTTACACTTAATGGCCAAGTTATTAAGTCTGTTAAGCAGCATATTACCGCTCGCTCTAAACAGCATGAATACATATTACTCTTAAACTAAATTATTTTGCATACAGCATCTAGAAAGACAAACAAAGCAGAACTTTCTGTACTTTTACATCGTGTTACTAACTTAGTTTAATATTTCACCTGATCCATTAAAACTGATTTCTTGTAAGTTTTGCTGCAGCTCGTGATGCTGAAATAATTTCCATGTTTGTATTGTTGATGTTCTTCTCTGATTGGACGCAGCTACAGATGAAACTAATTATAAGTTCTTTTATTAATTTAGTAAAACTTCACACAAAGTAAAAGATTTGTAAACAGCTGTTACAACTTCATCCTGAGGATCAACATGAAAACACCTCATAAGGGTGATTTAGTGACTGAAGTCAAAGAATCAGAGACATTTCTGTTCCACAAGTGAAAAATTAAAACGGGGTAGAACACATTAATGTTGTGTTTCTACCAAAATATACTGAGGCTCTGAAATCTGTTAATCTGTAATCAGATAGATTAATAAGACTGTAAGTCCATGTCCATTTATCTAGCGCCCTTTATATAGAGTGTGGCCAACTAGGGAATTGAATGTTCTGAGCTATCCCGTTATGCGATTGGTTCCGAGGTGGTCACGTGTTTCGTGGACTCAATGTTGGATACCAACATTCATCTGATTCCCATTGACACAGTGCAGGGAATAGTGGAAAAATGTAATAAATTATTTTAAAAATGACATAAATCACTGAAAAAAATGCCCAACTGTTGTGTGTTTGGCTGCAATGAAAGACAGGGAAGCGGCAAAAGATTTCACAAGTCCCCCTGTGAACCAAAAAGGCAAAAAGTATGGGAGCTGTTCATTATTGTGTGAGGTAAATGTCAATTTCTCTCTTCGATATGATAACAAATTACATAGGACAAATATAGTAATACCATCGTTAATGTGTACCATGCTATCAAAAAAGTTCTACCACTGCTTTAGAAATGAGTGAAGTTTGAAGTTAGCCTTATGCTAGCATTAGCTTTTTCGCTAGCACTCCATGTACCTAAATGCTTGTGATCTTGCCATAGTCATATGGCTTTTGGTCTCGACCGAGTCCAGGTGTCTTTATTATGTTCATAATAATATTGGAGGGAAAGTGAAACACACCTTGGGCGGGGATTTTGTTCGGCTTTTCACAAGTTTAGACAGTTAGCTAACGCTACGCCGATGTTTGGTAACATTAGCGCAACAGCGTTAGCCTAGCCTGCTAGGTAAATATTACGACTGGCTTCGGAGTTTCCTATATCTGCGTCCATGTTGTCAACGTAAGACCGGTGGCCTTAGTGCTCCTTTTGTACCATCATTTTATTGAATGAAAAGCTTCGCTCCTACGAGATGGGTGGGTTGTTGTTACGTTACACACAAAGCTAGCTATAGTTAGCATGTACGTATGCTAGCGGACATTAGAAAGGTAAACACTGCTCAGAGATTTATTAGGCGACTGCTCACTCACTACAATGGGCAATTTATTGATTTATTGCAAGATAGCATATTCGCCCCATAGGGTAGAGTCACTCTACAGTGTAACCCTATGGGGCGAATATGCTATCTTGAAATAAATCGCTTATTTTCACCATAAACAGGCATATACATGTTATTATCAACGTTTGTCAATATGTAAAAGGCCCTTACGGAAATATTCCAGTGTATATTTACCTTCTATATCGTAAATGGGCCTCAAAAAAATGCCCATTGTAGTGAATGACCACGTCGCCTAATAAGTCTCTAAGCAGTGTTTACCTTTCTGATGTCCACTAGCACACATCAGACTGACCCTTGTCGTCTTGCTTGAATCCAAAATACTTTCACACCACCGAATGTGAGCCTTTTTTCGGAACGAGTTCAGTTTGAGACTGAGTGGTTGGCTGATTCTCGTCACTAGTACCTGGGTTTTCATCAATATCCATTGGTTTATTTCCGAACTTCCGCGCTCGCTCGACGAGAGAAACACGTAACTAAAAAGCACTTTGTCATTGGCTGAGGGTGAAGCCCTGAACTGATGAGTGAAACATGTGACTAAAAGGCGCTTGTCACTGAGGGGTGAAGACCTGAACTGTGTGAGAGATGTCCTTTTTTTTTTTTAAATCAAAGTAATTTAAAAATTAAATCGTGAACAGGATGAATTGAGATCGCGATTTTATAACGATTTATCGTGCAGGCCTAAATGTTAAGACTTGTACATGGTCTTTGTCATATAATGTGCCCATGTAAATGTGGCTGTATACCTTTAAGGGCATTCTGTTACGTCCCTACACACATGGCGCCTGTAACATAAGACTCACGCAGTTGTGGAGAGTTAAGTTTTAGCACCTGCCTGTATGTTACCTGCACGTTTGCTTAATACAAAGGATTCTTTGAAGTCTAAGACTCGTGTGGACATTTGAATTCTTTACATGGTGTCAGAAGCGTTTGACGGACACATTGCTTCTTCGAAAAGATGGCCAAGTTTCATCCTCCGGAAAGTTTCGCTTTTGATCGTCCAAATGAATGGGCTGACTGGAAACAACGTTTCCTGCGATTTCGGTTGGCCACTAAACTGAGTAAAGAGGATGGGGAAGTGCAGGTCAGTTCGCTGATTTATGCCATGGGGCCTGAGGCTGAAAATTTTTTCAAGTCTTTCACCTTTGAGACGGAGGGGGACGAGAAGAAGCTTGACGCTGTGTTGGGAAAATACGACGCATACTTCTACCCTAAACGCAACGTGATTCACGAGCGCGCCTGTTTTCATCAGAGATTGCAGCGGCCCGGTGAGAAAGCTGAAATGTTTATCAGAGTCCTGTATGAGTTATCAGAACACTGTGACTTCGGTGTCAACAAAGACGAACACATCCGTGACCGCATTGTGGTGGGCATTTTGGACAAAGAACTGTCACGTAAATTGCAGCTAATGGCTGATCTTACACTTGCCCAAACCATTACAACTGTTCGCCAGTCCGAGGAGGTTGCACTCCAAGTTCACCTGCAGGGTGAGTAACACGCAGCGGTAGAGGATTAGGCAGAGGAAAGCCCAAGTGGAAACCTAAAAAGAGAGAAAATGATCAAGGAGACTCAAAATGTGGAAAATGTGGGAAATTGAAACAGAGATCCGGAAAGGTGCCCAGCCATGAACTCTACATGCAACAAGTGTAAGAAGGTGGGTCACTGGGAAAAGAAATGTTACAGTAAATCAGTCGGAGAAGTGACAGAAACTGTTTCACAGACACCATACTTCCTGGGTGCAGTCACCAATGAAAACAGAAGTGATGAACAATGGACAATACAGTTTACAATTGGAACAACACCGGTCAAATTCAAAATTGACACGGGTGCAGATGTAAGCATTATGGGAGAAGAGACATTCAAGAAATTAGTTCCCAACAAGAAATTGGAGTCATCTAATGTCGCACTGTGCAGCCCAGGTGGTCAGTTGGACTGTTTAGGAAAGTTTCAAGCCAGCACAGAATATAAAGGAAAGCCATACTCTTTTCCAGTATATGTCATCTAAACTCACTGGAGCAACCATGTTCACGTCACTGGATGCTGCCTCTGGGTTTTGGCAGATACCTCTACACCCAGAAAGCACCAAGTTAACCACCTTTATAACACCCTTTGGGAAATATGCGTTTAAAAGACTCCCATTCGGAATCACAAGTGCTCCGGAAATCTTCCAACGAAAAATGGCCGAGACCCTCAACGGCCTGGAAGGCGTGGCTATCTTCATGGATGATGTCCTTGTGTATGGAGATACTCCAGAGCAGCACGACCAGCGTCTCAGCAAGGTGCTGGAAAGGATCGAGTCAGCCGGCCTGAAGCTAAACAAAGAAAAATGTAAGTGCAGGCAGGACCAGCTTCACTTCTTGGGCCAAGTCATTGACAAATCAGGTGTGAGACCTGACCCTGACAAAGTCGAGGCAATCCGCGAGCTCCCACCACCACAGAACGTGCAAGACCTAAAGCGTATTCTGGGCATGTTTAATTACTTAGGAAAATACATTCCCAACTTGTCTACAGTGGGTCAGCCACTTTATGACCTGTTAAAGTCCAAGTCAGTATGGACGTGGGACCATTCTCAGCAGGAGGCATTCCAGCAGATTAAAGACATCCTGTCCACTTCTCCAGTCCTGAAGTTCTACGATGTGAACCGCCCTACTGCTCTCTCACCCAACGCCAGCAGTTATGGCATAGGCGGAGTACTACTGCAGCTGCATGAAGGGGAATGGAAACCTGTGGCGTACTGCTCACGTCGTCTGTCTGATGCCGAGACCAGATATGCACAGATTGAGAAGGAGTGTTTGGCGAGTGTCTGGGCCTGTGAGAGATTTGAAAAGTACCTGTGTGGCCTTGAGAGCTTCAAATTGGTCACCTACCACAAACCTCTGGTTCCACTCATGAATCAGAAAGACCTGGACAGTGTGCTAATGCGGTGCCAAAGGTTACTCATGAGACTTATGAGAGATGGCCGAATATGCACCAGGGAAGACCTTAACAGTGGCCGACACACTCTCACGGAGTCCACTACAGTGCCTGGAAAAGGAGACTGACACTCACTCTGACGTAGCATGCTACATAGCAGCCGTTGTTGACGCCATGACTGCAACTCCACGTAGGCTTGAGGCCATAAAGACAGCTACAGCAGCAGACTGTAACCTACAATTGGTGTTGCAGTACATAAAGTCAGGGTGGCCAGAGTACATAGGCCATGTTCCAGCAGCAATCAGGGAGTATTTTCCCATGAAAGCTGAATTATCTGAATGCAATGGGATCGTCATCAGAGGCAGCCGTATGGTGATTCCAGATGTGCTGAGGACAGACATCCTGAACAGAATACACGATGGACACCAGGGTTTGACAAAGTGTAGAGAGCGAGCCCATGCGTCTGTATGGTGGCCCAGCATCTCATCAGAAATCCATCAAAAAGTCCAGTCCTGTCAGGTGTGCCGTGAGATGAAACCCAGCCAGAGACTTGCTATGGACCTGTGCGATCATGACAAACACACTTACCTTGTCATGTCAGACTATTTTTCCGGGTTTCTGGAAATACTTCACCTGCCGACAACCACTGCCTCGCAGGTAATCTTGAAGTTGAAGGCAGTGTTTGCCAGTGTAATGCACAGAGTTATGTTTGATGAGTTAAGTCAACTGATACTAGTGCCTTACTGTTTAATCAAATGCAGTACCTTTCAAATGTTCAGTTATAGGAACAGTCAGGATATCTTGTTTATCCTCAGAGAAAGAAACAAAACTTAAAAGGGGAGATGTCATATAATGTTCCCATGTAAATGTGGCTGTATACCTTTTTAAGGGCATTCTGTTACGTCCCTACGCACAGTAACGCCTGTAACGTAAGACTCACGTAGTTGTGGAGAGTTAAGTTATAACACCTGCCTGTATGTTACCTGCACGTTTGCTTAATACAAAGGATTCTTTGAAGTCTAAGACTCGTGTGGACATTTGAATTCTTTACAGTCTTTACTGTAAATGTGTTTCTGTTATGATATGAGCCAGGAACAGTGTTTGCAGTTGTAAATAGTTACCAAAAGTTTGGTTGAAGAGAAGTTAAATGTGTGTGACAAATCATGACCTATCAACGGATGCAGGGATGTGTAACGATGGCTTATGTTGTGTTTTTTTAGTCTATTTCTAATTTATTGCTTCTTCTTAAACACACCCTCGCTCCCCACTGCTGCAGCCTAAGCGCACTACACACATTCAGTTTTTTTTCATTTTTTCCACAATGCCTGATTTGGATATTGGATATTATAGTGCATCTCAAGTACAGCTGCACTCGGCACCTCAACTGCGCCAAACGGAAGTTTCACTATGGCGCAAGGCTTTTTGACTGAAATCTTTGAGGCTAAAATGAACCGAACAATACATACATGCCCTGAACCGTGACTAGCAGCCTGAATGGTTCCATCCCTATACACTGTTTGAAAAAAAGAAAGAACAACTAGTCAAATATTTATATTGAACAGCCAAATCTGATTTGACTAACAAAATTCTGAGTCGATTACAGTCGTGAGCAATTACATGTATACTTGTGCACTAGTGTGTCTTCGTCAGTCTGCAACTACACCATCAAACGTTGGATTTGATCTCACTGTGCTTTACGCTGGGTTTTCACAGGCAGCTTCAATAATGGAAGAACGGAGCAGTTCAGTTCATTTTGAATTCAGTTGACTCTAATCAACTTTGGCGAATGTTAGCTGAGTTGCATTTGAATAAAGCTCCCTGTAAAACCCCCCAGGACCTATACACATACATTAATGGAGAGGAAATGTCAGAGCAAAGGAGCTGCCCATGGACATGTACCCCAAGCAGTTAGGGGTCCGGTGCCTTGTTTAGGAGGTGAACTGGCTCCTCTCGAGATACCAGTCCACACTCTGTACTTGGTCCATACAGGGACTTGAACCAGCGACCCTCCAACGCCAAGTCCCCACAGACTGAGCTACTGTCTCTCAAAGATAAAGATCACATTAAGCTTCACATAAAGTGCTGGACAGATCTTTAAACTGCATTTGAACTACACTGTTTGTTAAATCTGAGACTGACTTCTTTTTCTCCAATCACATTTAGATGGTGAAAACCAAATTCTGTTCACTCAACAGGAAACAAAGTTCAGGTGTTTTTCTCAGTGTTGCCTCTCTGCCAAGATGATGAATGATATTTCACAAGCACTCTAACATATTTTGTTTTTTTCTTTTAGGTGAAGGACCAGAGATAACCTCAGGTGAGTCTGTATTTTGATGCCGTCACTGATCTCTACATCAACAAGTATGTGATGTAACTCTTTACTGATCATTTTTCAGGTTAATTTATTTGTACCTGTAGGTAGATTTTTTCTGCAGCAAGAGTATGACATCCATCATGACCCACAACTACGAAAACACACCAAGAACTGACACAAGTTCTCTACTACTACTCTAATCTAATACAAATAGAAATACTCAAGGTTCCACCAATTAGGACATAAGCGATCGCGCACGAGAGAGAGAGAGAAAAAAACAAATAAATAAATAAAAATAAATCAAATAAATAATCTCTCAAATAAAGTCAAGATAAAAGCATGTTTACAATCCAATTAAAATGCTTCTATCATATTTGTGTAAATATCACTACCTCTTGTTCAGCTCAGTGATAGCAGCAGGAACAAAGCTACTTTTGTACCACTTTGTTCTGCACCGTGGGATTAAAAACCTCTGTCTGGAGGGAAGAAGCTTAAAATCCCTGTACAAAGGCTGGGAGTCATCATTTAAGATAGATGTAGCTATCCTCTGTAACTGTCTGGTGTACATGGATGCTGGGTTAAGTTGTGGCTTCCCAATCAGCTGACTGGACCATTTCACTATCTGGTTTAAGGATTCCTCTCACCAAACCATGACACCAAGGAAAACGACAAGACTGATGATGTGTCTCCATTGTCAGCGTCTTTTTCCCGCTTCTCATTCATTTCTATGGGAGCGCAGTGCACTGCATTCTGGTAGGGCGGGGACTTTGGAGAAGCGGGGCGTCGAGTTGCCCTCTCCTCATTTGCATAAAGTTGAATCCAACCAACTTTATGCCAATGAGGAGCGGCCGGCTCAGCTCGCCGTCACTCCAAAGCTGACAAAAATCATTTAAGCTGACCTTTGTTGATCTGAAATGAAGCCTATTTCTCACTTAAAATGTTTTCAGAAACATGTTTTGGTGAACTATTTTGGTTAACTTACTGTACTGTACTGTAATGGCCAGTATGTACTGTATTTTCTTTATTCATTGAAGCCTCTATGTTTACAGGCTTGTGGTGATGCGCAATGTGCTATAGGTGCCAAAAGAAAATCTGTTTGGTACTGCCAATTTGTTTTGTTTTGTCATGGTTCATGTGTGCAATAAACATTACACTTCGTGAGAAAAGAATCGTGGCAGAGAATTGTGATATCAATTCTAGGCTAAAATATCGTGATTCATATTTTTCCGCGAATCGTGCAGGCCTAATGGACACCCACCTTGACTCAGTAAAAGCCTGATAAAACATGGTCATTATGGTTCGATCAATATTAAAATATGAGATTTTATTTAAACAATGCAAGCACTGTTGACCCTTTTTGCACACAGCTTCACAGTTCCTCCACAACGCTGCGGAGGAGGGTCTGGCTAGTCCACACAGCATTACGGGATAAGAGAAAAACAACCTCTGGTTTATTGGCATTTCTTTAAACCAATCACATCGTCTTGGGCGGCGCTAAGCGCTGCACGGAGCCCCGGTGCTGCTGCAAAATAGCCTCGGGAAGGAACTTGTTTTGGTGGAACGTGTACGTTTAAAAAGTTGTTTTAGTCAGACAACAGAAAACTCAGATTTACCCTGCAGAGATCTGAGGAGTAGTTAACCCTAGTCCTCATAAATCCACCGGAGTTTAGAATTCCAACACAAAGGAAGCATTAGGTAACGGAAATCCGGTCGGAAAACAAAGGATATACGGCGGAATCCCAGAAGTGGAAGGTCGGGGCTATAGACTACATAGACCCTAACTATCTGTGTCATATTAGTTAGAAAGTCAAGGATCCAACCCATCAGAGTATTACTTAAATCAAACTGTTTCAAAGGCCTTGTGGTTAAAACATGGGGTTGGATCGTGTTAAAAGAGGAGGTCAAATCCATAAATAAAAGTCTTGCATAAGTCCCTTTACCATCCAGGTGTCTTAAAAGCCCGTTAAGCAGAGTAACTGTAGCATCCTCCAGCCCTCTGTGAGGCCTGTATGCAAACTGCCTCAAGATCTCAGACCTGACCTGTTTCTCTAAAATAATTATTAAAATGGAGGTCAGAGCAGTGATTCCCACAGGTTGAGAATTTAGTTGTGGTGGTGGGTGGCGCGGGATGTGACGGCTGGGTTCAGCAATAAACTTGTCAAACAAAGAAACAAAAAAATGACAACATGACAAGATAATTTAGAAAGAAACAACTTTTTTACATATTAAACAAACCAGATAAAATATGATACCAGGGCTCCAGACTAACTTTTTTCATTAGGAGCACAGTGGCCCCCAACTGAAAATTTTAGTGGCGCAACCAGAAAATTTAGGGCACACACCGTAAATCAACATCTAACCAAATATTCACATTTCTACTAATTTCCAATGTGTTACTAATAAATACTTTGATAATAGATGCAGAGATTACAATGCTGTTTCAAATTCAGTGTCACTTTTGAAGATGCAACATAGAAGGTTAATCAACAGCACCATCGTAAAAAAAAAAAAAAAATTTAAAAAGAATATGTGGTTTTATATATATATATATATATATATATAAGCTCTAGTCTACAATTACAATGAATTGAAGTTAAAATTAAACATGCATTGTTTAGGCTACTACTGAACAGATATTGGTACCGATACCTGAAATTCGGTTCCGTTACCCAACGGTACCTTTTTTTTTTTGGTACTTTACCTCTATATTTACAAAACAATTATTTCAGTTGTAAAAATTATAGTCAAACCTATTTATCCTATGTACTTAGAACATGATGTTATTTTATTAGAATATGTTACACTCTAATTTATCGGCATTTCCGTGACTCACTGTGACTTCAACAAAACTGCAGAGCCGACGTAGTTTGCACCGGCCGCAGCTATGCGTGTGTGTGTGAGTGTGTGTGTTTGTGTCAGAGCTCCGCTCTCTGTCAATTTTCAGAGAGGACAGATAAGCTTGAGCTTACGCGGTCTCAGGTACTGAAATTTCGACGTTTAACGTGTAAAAAAGGGGCAAATTTACTGGTCGCACATGTGCGACTGGATGTAAAATTCAGTCGCACACTCTCAAATTTTGGTCGAAAAATGCGACCATTTGGTCGCAGTCTGGAGCCCTGCATACAGATGAAGTGTAGCTGTGCTCTGTCAACTAAATCTGGTTAATTTGTCAAATAAAATGTATGGTTCAGCAGTTAAATGACCTGATTAACGTTACCCAGGGGTGAAATGTATTAACAACTTAACATTAAACCCATACTAAGATCAATGAACAATCAACATGAAGTTAAAAGTTATTATAAATCTCAACCCTGGCTGTGTGCACCTCCTACCTCCTGTTAAATCATATTACACTAAGGCTATCCAAAGTTAATTCTTGTTCATTTTGGTTGTTATGGATCATTGTTCATTTTTTAAAGGGTTTTAATCCGTGTTTTGGGGATCTTAATAACCTCACGCTGTTTAGTACTATACATGTCCGTGTTGCACTCATTAAGATCTAATTTGAACAGATTTCTGTCATTCAAACAACGCTGGATTGTAGTTTAAAACTTTTACTGCAAACTTAATAAAATGCGGGGTTTTATTCTGGCTTGAGTGCATAAATAACGTTCCAGTTAATGGGTACGGCACGGAGAGAGCATTGACTGAAGGCTCGATTAGCGGTTAGCTTCAGTTAGCGCCAGTTAAATCCAAATATAGATCAGCCTAAGCGGACTTAAATAAAAAAAAATAAGGCATGAAACAATACATACACACGTGTCAAGCGTGATTTATGCTTCTGTACACCATGGCTATGTACGTGGAGGCACGGACACTACGCCGGAGCCGCATTATTGTGGAACCCACGCAACTTCTAGGCAATACCCGCCCTTCAATAGCATTCACACGCTACTATTGGGCAGACGTCCATGCAAGGTAACGGAACCCGATTTGTTCAGGTCCTATCCCCTGTAGGGGTGGAACGGTACATGTATTCGTATTGAACTGAAACGGTACGGGTGTCTCGGTTCGGTACATGAATTTACACGGAGAATACACGGTATAAAAATAAATAAAACTTGCGTGCAAATTAATTAATGTAATGTAATGAGACGTGGGTTCTAGGGACAGCTAATCTATAGCCCCGCTTTAGCTCTGAAGCTAGCCGAGCTCCGCCTACATGCAGTTTTTTGCAGGTCGACGGTCCATTGAGTGAGTCAGAGATAGCAGCACTAAAGGACGAGTATGGCGAGTGGTGGCGACCCACAAGAGTTAGAGGACCTGCCGGCCTCTTCAAGATCGCAAGTTTGGGAAAACTTCGAGACTGTATGGCTGCAGCCTGGAGCCTCCCGTGTCATGCCATCCCGCCTGCTGCCGTCCCAGCCTCGAAAACTTCAGACTTCGGGTCAGTTACAGTAGTACAGGCGAGAGAGAGGTGGATAAGACGAGGACTGTGTGTCGGCGTTGTTCAGCAGTTGTTATGTAAGTGGAAATACATCTAACATGCTAACGCATATCCGACGCCAACACCCAGCCGTACCAATCGCTGGAACGAGACAAAGAAAACTATCCAACGTCTCCTCCCTACAGTGCTTAACCAGCCTTTAAATACAAATACAAATAGGGCTTCAAGTATTTGCTGCATGTGCTCGAACCTCGTTACAACATGCCATCCCGTCCACATATTTGTTGTTGTTATTATTGTTTATATATGTAATTTGCACTTTCATAAATAAGATATGCTGTATTTCCAGTTTTATAGCTAGGTGGTACAGCCTGTGACATGCACAATAAAAAAAAATTTTTGATATGCTTTTCCCTCCATTGTATTGAACCGAACCGTGATGTCTGAACCGAGGTATGAACCGAACCGTGACTTCTGTGTACCGTTCCACCCCTAATCCCCTGACCAGTCAGCTATCCTAACCTTAACTACTCTAGGGCAACCAATCGGGCTGGTTCGTAGGGCGGGACTTGCTTAGAAGTTTCGTGGGACGCACACCACCCGAAAAATATAACTACACGTCGCGGCAACGCACCGCCGTGGCTTGGTAGCGTTGCATTTCCCCCCCAACTAATTTCCTGGTTCTCCTTCTCCATAAAGAACATGAAGATCAAGGAGAGGGTTAACTTCTCCTGCTCCAGATTTCCCACCGTGGTCAGAAAGAACAGAGGAGACTCTTTGTTTCTCTCACTATGACTCTAGAGTCACTACTCAGAAGATATTCACCATCACTCACTCTCTCTCTCTCTCTCTCTCTCTCTCTCTCTCTCTCTCTCTCTCTCTCTCTCTCTCTCTCTCTCTCTCTCTCTCTCTTAAAGAGACACACCAACACACAAATATAAACTTCAGGTCACTTATGTTGGCTACGGTGAAAGGTCTGCGTGGAGCCTCCGCAGGACCATAAATCTCTGATAGAGCTCAGCTCTAGCGGCATCGCCAGATAATGCTTAAATAACTGAAAAAGGGTAAATAACTAGACCAATTCAAATATGTAGAAATATAATTTAGAGCATTATTGATTGGTTTCTGTCAATTTGTCTGGGAACGTTGTTGTTACTACCGCATTGCATTGTAGGATACTTATACAGGCGTAGTGTCCAGTGTTTGCATCATACTGTAATATTTCACCAGAAATAGTATGCAATTCACGTACTATTGGTTTCATACTCAGATCATCAAGATGTCAGACATACTAAAACATCTCCCATACTGTTTTAGGCTACACATGTTAGTGTGGAACTTCAGACCAACCAGAATGATTTTAATCCTGATGTTACTGAGTAGCAAAAGAACAAACAAGTATTATATTTTATAAGCTGATCATATGTTTTGTATGTAAGATCAAAGTAACTAATTATTAAATATGTCTGATAAATGTAGTGCAGTAAAGAAAAATCCTCTGAAATGTAGTGAGGTACAAGTATGAAGTAGTATATAATGCAAATACTCAAGTTATTTACCTCAAAATTGTATTTTTATTGCTCATGAAACATTAACCTATACATAAATAACTTAGCTAAGCTGTATGTTTAGCTGGATGGGTAATATTTTCTTTTAATAAAGCCAATCAGCTGTAACAACAACTGTCATTAAAACAAGAGTTAACCCAGAGTCAATCATTGAACCTGTGAGCCTCAGCTCAGGGTTTAGAGAACACATTTCACTGACATCAGATATAAACATCACCCTCCTCCTCCTCTTCTTCACTACTGAGACTAAAACCAGAACCAACTCTCAGCTGTGTATCCGAGCAGGAGGAAACTGTCCAGAAGATCAGAGCTAACATCTCTGTTCCTGGTGACATTCATCCTACGGCTGGTTTTATCTGCAAAGAGTTTTAGATTTCAGGTTTCAGGAGAATGCTCCTTCAGTTGTTCTCTTTGTGTAGACTGTGATGTTCAATCTGCTGTATATGATCTGTGTTCCATTCTGAGTCTTACATTAACTTTCTATCTTCTGTTTCAGAGTCTCCCACTGAATTGATTGTTGGATTGATTGCTGCATTTATTGCAATGATGGGATTGATTGTTGCTGCAGCAGCTCTTGTTGTTGATGTTATGCTTGAAATTAGGCGTCTAGCCAAGAATAAGGTAAGTTTAATACAAATATGGTATCAACACATTCATGATGAGCAGACAACACATTATTTATATATGTATGTCATGTTTAGAGTCTTTGAGGTTGTTTTATCTTCAGTCATTAATCATTGTGTTGGTATTTACACCAGAGTAGGATCAAGTCAGTTGGGATTTACTTCTTAACTTGTTTTCCTTACTGCAGGATCACAAGGAAAAAAGTAAGTAAAAGTAAGTAAGTAAAAGTAGCCTACATTAACGGTAGCTAGCTAACAGTAGACTACAGAGAAAGTGTGATATTTTTACGTCCGTTTCAGAGCGTGTACAAAAAGCCATCTATCAGCAGTGATTGTAGAGTGCATGTCCGAGAATAGCGCAGACACGCGCTTCACACCGCGAGCGGGCGCGTGCGTCAGTCGGCAGAAAAGGGAGAAAGAAAAAAAAAATCTGCCACTGTCCGGAGCGACGGAGGGAAAATATTTCAGTCAGAACTGAAATGAGGAACCGAAATTTGCGTTCTAATCCGGTCCGAATACTACCGTTTGCGTAGGAACCGGATCCATAGTGGAACCGGGTTTCAGTACCCAACCCTGTTCTAAGGTAATATGATCAATGGCAATTTTATATATAAAGCACCTTTTACATTCAAAGACAAAATATAAGCATAGCATGAAGAACAAAAAATAGAATACAGTACAAGCATCACACACACACACACACACACACACACACACACACACACACACACACACACTGTAATTAACCAAAAGCTTGAGAGAATATTAAAGTTTTGTGTTTTTTTTTTAATGTTGACACAGTGATGTCCAAACGCAGCTTTTTCCAAAGAGCAGTACCACAGTAAGTGAAGACACCAGACCTGGATCTGATTCTGGGAACAGCTTGAAGACCTCTGCCTGATGACCTGAGAGACCTGATGATCAATGATCAATGACACAGGTATTGCAACATGTATAGTCTCTTCCACTTTACTAAATAATTGCAACATTTAAACTGATTTTCATGTGTTACTGTATGACAGATCAATTATGCTCCTGCCCACTGACATGGTTTTAAAGTTGTTATCCATTTTTTGCTCTCCAAATGTTTTAAAATGCACTCTTCGAACCCCCCCCAGTACGCTTAGTCTTTGGACCTCTGTATTTCTTAAACCCTGCGTACGCCCATACAGTAGGAGATTGAATTAAAAAATATATAAATAATAATTTCAAAGCCATTTTTACATGTAAGAAACAGGATGTAAGTGTGTGTGTGTACATGTGTCTTAAAACTGCCCAAAATGACATATAAAAAGGTCAGTTGTCTACATCAGGTGACTTTGCCTGAAGTCCGTTGATATGTCTGGGACAGCTGGTTGACTTGTAAACATGTGATTGTTTCAGATCAATCTGAATGGAGGGAACTTCTGCAATCTCCGGTGTCTTCGTGGACTCCTCGTCTGACAATTTCTTCTGTACTGAGGCCGCTGTGAGGTCTCACGCAGTCAGCAAGTAAATTACTTTACTTGCTGACTGCGTGAGACAATTTCGTAACCAACCTACAAGTTTAATTTAAAAAGTAAGAGTGAAAACCCCCACACCTGCAGAAGTGACTCAAATGTTAGTAAAGTAACTTGTAGTTTGACCATGAAGTGACCAAAACATTATTACCACAGAATCTGAAATTCAAAAGGCAGCTGGTGAAGAACGGACTGTTTGTGTTCTCCTGGAATTATTTAGATAAAGTCAGTCAATATAGAATCTGTGTTTTTTTTTTGTTTTTTTTTAATAAGTACATTTTGTTTATGATCCTCAGCTAAAGGAAACAATACTGCACCAGCTGTCTCACTTAATTTAATTTTAAAGGGGACATATAATGAAAAACTCTTATTTTCAGTCATGGTGCACAAACATTTGAGTATAAGTGCGATAGAATACAGACTCTGTACTACATTTAACAATTATTTATTACACTACACTAACACAAAATATAAAATTTTAGTAATATATAATTAATAAATTATATCTATCTATATCTATGTGGCTATCTACCACATGGCGAGTAAATGTTTGTACCAAAATAGTTCTGTTTTTCAGTCTTCATTTTGGTGAAGGTGCAGCTACTTTCTTCTGCTCCTCTGCTGTCTGCATGTTGGAGCTTCACGGGGGGCTGGATGACACACACACACACACACACACACACACACACACACACACACACACACACACACACACACACACAAACACTGGCGCACACACCAGACGCCAGCCACCACGTCACTTCTGTTTACTGATAGCTAGCGTTTACCTCAGGCTAATGAATTAGCTAGTAAGTGATGATTTTTGGCAGCCAGCCTTCCAAAAGATAGCACAATGAAATTAAATGTTAACCGATCATTAACCGTTGACCGACAAGCAGGAAACAGAGTCTCAGTTCACCGTCCGGGAGGCTCTGACACACTTTCCGCACTCTGTGTCCGCGGACAGCTGTAGGCTTGTACCGTTAATGTTCTGTGCATTGTCGGACACATGCAGCCAGTTTCCTGAAACCGCCT
The DNA here is from genome assembly GCF_008315115.2 of Sander lucioperca. NCBI lineage: Eukaryota > Metazoa > Chordata > Actinopteri > Perciformes > Percidae > Sander > Sander lucioperca. Next base: position 30,231,744 of record NC_050178.1, read on the forward strand.
GCGAGACTGACACAAGTCCACAGCGGCCCGCGGCGTGTATGTCCGAGCCTGTCTCCACCGCCTCCACCTGCAGGTTGTCAACTGTGTGCTTTGGAATGAAAGGGAGAAAACAGGACGCCATGTAACACGGCGGATATCGCTCAAATACACTTTTGTAACCCTGCTATATAGCTAATTCAATGTGAGTACACTAATGTTGAAATGACATACAATTCCCATTCCTTGTAGCCGTGATAAATTAGCTTGAAGCTATTGCTCACCTGTTCAGGAAGAAATTAGCCAACTCGGCGTCCTTTTGGGCTCTAAGCTGTCTCCATCTTTCAAATACATCTCCAATATTTACCCGGGGTTTGTTACATCTCTGGTCACGCAACTGTTAGATTCTACCCGACCTAAAAAAAAAATGTCTATCTCCGTTGAGCCTGTTAGTTTGTTTTGCTGCTTTCATGGCGCGCTGGGTTTACATTTTTACAGGTATATCTGGCAATCTGGCCTGGCTGTCAAAACAGAAATCGTGTGGACTGAAGTCGGGCAGACTCGGCGATTTAATGAGGTCCGTGAAAACGGAGGGAGGAAGAAGGTATCCAATCCTGCGATCTCCAACTTCTCCAAATACCGCTCTTTGTGAGCATCTACCAGATGCCCTATCTCGACCGATAACGGCACGACGAAGATAGTATTATTATTACACTTTATTTAGTGTTAATCATTTTAAACTGATTGAAACTAATGAAACTTTCCGCTCGTCTACTACACTGTTTAGCTTGTGCTTCTGGTGATTCTGCCGTCCGTCATGGCGTCGTCACGTGGTCGTGGTCAAGTGTTTGCAAAGGGTGAATACGGCCCCTCATCTCCACCATGGATTTATTATAAGCTATTTCCATTTCGGCACCCGTTATCCAATCTGTCCGATCATATCGGCTGCGATCATGAGTGGAGCGGCCGCGCCAGCTCGCGCACTGCAGCGATCGTCTCCTCTATTTCTTTGGCGAGCCGCGAGCAAATGTGTCAAGCCAGGAAGATAATCATATACAGGAAGGCCACAGCGCAGCCGCATACTTTACAAAATGGAACAAATTTCAAAATAAAACACCCAGGTTTATGCTGATTTTGGACGTCTTGACTTCACAGCTGGAGAGAGAGAGAGAGAGAGACCGGTTATCAGGCACGCAGTGAGAGACTGGCTCACACACACACACACACACACACACACACGAGAGAGAGAGAGAGTTCACAGGTTTTTAAATCACTTTTCTCAGCTCGAGGGAAGGTATATTTTTATATATAAATTCCATGGATTTAAAAATTCATAATAGAGTCATAAGCAACCTTGTTTGCAGTTGGAGTTGTCCTGGCAGCATTTTTACAGACGTCTCTTTTACAATGGTGGTCTACGGGGAAAGTCCTTTCTGGGTCACTGGGAGGTTTTTTGTTGCAATGCTGCGAGTGGCCACTGGACAAAATTAGTAGAAAGGAAAATAGTAAAGTTTATTAAAGTAATAGTGTTTTTTTGAACATTAAAACATGTAAACATGTTCTCATAGAAATTGAAAATACAAGTATGAACCTGAAAATGAGCATAATATGTCTCCTTTAAAAGAAAATGTTGATATACCTCCTGGCAGGGTCGGTGGTCGGTGGTTTGATCCCCGGCTCTTCTTGTCTACAAGTGTCCTTGAGCAAGACACTGAACCCCAAATTGCTCCCGATGGTCAGACAGCACCTTGCATGGTAGCTCACTGTCATCGGGGTGTGAATGGATGAATGAAATATAAACTGCTTTATTAATATTATCCTGCTGCTTGTAGTAGTTAAAAGTCCTAACTGAGCTAGATGTGATGGGCATTAGAAAACTAGACTTTTAAGACCAAAGCCTGCTGTTATGATGTAAAAGAAATGTGATTTTTTTTGTAGCCAAAGTAAAATATAATGTGACTTATTTTTTTATTTGGATATTTGTGTAATTGACATTGCTTAGGACAATCATGTTCTGCTTCTTTTTATGTCTTAAGGTGCTAAGTCAAGAGTTTGTCAGGTTGAACTAGACACTGTTGTTGGCTGTGATATCAGAATTGTTCATGTACAGTATGTTTTATCTGATGCACTCTCAGGGCATCATGTAATTTCAGGCAGCTCTTCATCATTTCTATCTAAATAAAAGATGAAATATGTCAAACTGTATGTTGTGACTGTTGTGGATGTTTCTGTGTTCAAACTTTGATATAAGAAACAAACTACAAACATACTTCTGATACTACAACATGTATCCTGGCTGCTCAACAGGTTTCAGTTTTTTGATTAATCCTCCACATTGATCGTCATAATAAAGTTTCATTCTGATAACTAGAATGACTTTTGGGAAACTCTCAATCACTCCATCTATATAAATCTAAATATGTATTTACTCAAGCAGCTGGAAGTTAACGTGAATCTGGGAGAATCTGTGGAAGAACATGACTTAATACTACAGATGGACTGTAACACTTTCAGATGAAGTTTTTCCATCATCTTTTGTCATTATGTGAATACCCACCGCTCACTTAAAAAAGTGGTATTTACACATCCTTAAAGTCTAACTATATGCTAATGATTCTTTAAATGCAATAACTGTCTTATGTCAGATTCAGCTGCAGGAGTTTGTCATCAATACAAATACTTCTACCTGAGAAGATCTCATGGTAGAAGTACACATAATACTCTGATTACAAAAGATGGGTGTAACGGTACAGTTTGCAGGAATGAGCAAGCAGATAAATTGACAAAGAAGACTCTGTGTTACGGCTGCTGCTGGTACCTTCTCATGTGTTTAACCATTTTGCTAGTCTGGATCCACAGAAGAACATTTCCAGGATAACTGCCTCACATCCTGCGTGTGAGGTTTGTGGGATTGCTGTGGACGAAGTACACACAGAGATACACTGGTAAGATCTAATGAGGTTTAACCGTGTATCAGCTAATTTAAATAGATCATGTTACTGTATTGTGTCAACAGTTAACTTCATTTAATATTGTATGTGTTTTCTTTTGCGGGGTGCAAATGTTCCACCACAACAAGTTCCTTCCTGAGACTACCGTATTGGTCTGAATATAAGACGACCCCTTTTTTTTCAAGACTCATTTTTGGAAAAATACTTTATAAAAGCCAAATATTGTTTTCATAAAGAAAATAATTTTATTTGAAAATAATTCTACTAAAAACACATTGAATAAAACAAGGTAGGCTGTTGTTTTTAATATCTTTTTAATAAAATAATATTTTCAATATCTTTTTAGATGAAAGTGTCACATTTAAATTAACGGTAAATATGTCCAAGGCCTTCAGATGAATGACTGCTCTGGTGATGGGCATCCCATCATTACGTAATCACACACTCTCCTGTCAATCTCTTGGAAGCTGCCACTTTGAGGACCACGGTAAGATTTTAGCATTTTTAGACGGCGTATCATCTCCATGACAACGCCTCGTTGTACTTCCATTCTAACTTTTGTAGCTGGATATATCATTTGTTTCATCTAAATATGAATGTGGATAACGTTAGTGATAGTCAGATGCTTGCTACAGTTACACTTCTAGTGATGAATCGGTGAAAACACCTTTTATTTCTCTTATTCTCTGCTTTGTTCTAACGCTGCTGGGCGCTCTCTCTCTCTCTCTCTCTCCCTCTCTCTCTCTTTTCAGCAGTGGCGGATCTAGAAAATTTGACATGGGGTGGCAAAGGTGTGGTGAAAGGTCTTGGCAGGGTGGCATTGGAAGAAGCTACACGGAAACCTCATATGTAAATGGCTTGTGTGGCAAATAGAGGAAAAACTGTAAAACTGCATAACAATTCTATCATTTGTTTGACCTTTTGATTGATCATAACTATTGATATAGTAAGACAAATAGAATAGAATGTGTCTTATTTTATCAGTAATTACACTGGCAGTATGACAGGTGACGCGACAAGCGGGTGCAATCCTGTGAAACTCGTGTTTGTGCTCGTCACATGCACACGCCCGCCTGCTGCAAGAGTTGAATTGTGTTGAACTTCTCCCTACGCGAGCAACACGCCGTGCAAATCAATGAACAAGAGACTGATTATTGCTGTTTGTGAGTTCACTAAAATCAGAGATGGCAAAAGTACTCACTTCCCGTACTCAAGTAGAAGTACAGATACTTGTGTAAAAATTACTCTGGTAAAAGTAGAAGTACTGATTTAACTTATTTACTCAAGTAAAAGTAACAAAGTACAGGCTTGGAAATTTACTTAAAGTATAAAAGTAAAAGTAGCCTTGTGAATGACAACCATTTTTTTATGCAAAGCTACCTGGACCACACAAATGTTACAAGAGTGCAAGCTGAGAAACTTCAGTGGACATGGAAAAAAGGCTCTTTATATGCCATTGCCTACATTTTAAATGGATGTCTGCCAATATGCCTAAAACATCACATATATGATTATTGTGACAGAGACTGGGACTCCAGGTTAATAAGATTCTGACTGAGTAGCAAGATATGAATTCAGTTGTGATTCTGTGAGAATTCACAGATCCAGTTCCTCTTTTTTAATCTTCCCCTTAACATTTAAAGGAATCTACATGTATGTGTGTGTGCTCAAATATGGCTTCTGGAAAGAAAATAAAGGATAAAATATGAATTACTAAACAGACATTAATTAAGAAGTTCCCCATACTTTAAGAGTTGCGCAGCACATTGGCCAGGAGTCATTCTTGATGCCTACTATCTCAAACATCTCTCTCAGATAAGGCCAAGGATGTCTTGTTGCTTGTCTGCCGATTTCTTCATTTTCAATCATGTCGCCATCCATACTACTATATGCTAACGTTACCACCATCAAGACGCAATGATTTGCCGCGAATGAATGCAGAATGCCGCCGAATCTGTCGAGTCGTCTTGTAGTGGTGCGTCAAGTGCAACGTACAGTATATCCCATCCAATTAGATTGAATGTGGTATTGATGACGCGAAAATAACGGTATCTCCAGTGAAATTATTTGAAACTTGTTAGTAAGGACTAAATTTGGACTGTATTTAAAGCTGAGTCTGGTTTCCAACTTCGCCCCAGGTGTGTCTGTTAAAACACGGACGGAGACAACTTCTCTCTTTTGATGCTTTATTAAGATCAAGCAACGTGCAACCTAGGTAACAGGTGAAGAACACAAACAACAAAATCACTAGCTAACTTACTTTAAATTTGCAAGAGCTATAGACCAATACAACAACAGGCTTAAATGAACTGACAACATAAGTTATACGACTTACAGTTCTTAAGGACGCACACACACGATCTAAACTGATTATCCTCCGGACAGCTAGTCTCTTTTTCTTTTTGCTCCATGTGCCGCGCGCGCCTGCTCGCAGTGTGAGGCGCGTGTCTGTGCTATTCTCCGACATGACAACCTCTTGTACAAAACTAAAGTAACGAGCCAATTTTGTAAAATGTAAGGAGTAGAAAGTACCGATATTCATGTTAAAATGTAAGGAGTAAAAGTAAAAAGTCGCCACAAAAAAATATAGTAAAGTAAAGTAAAAATATCTGAAAAATCTACTTGAGTATAGTAACGAAGTATTTGTACTTCTTACTTCCCATCTCTGAAAACCAAGATGTTACAAATTTGATGTTGCTCCATTATTTCTGAGACCAGGAAGAGTCAGCGAGTTTCACTCAGATATTCTGACTAATAGACCAGCGACCGTTTGATTACAATGTTTGGTGCACTTGACAAAGTGCAGTGTGAGCGCTAAATGAACAGGTGTGAACCAGTGACTGTTAAAAAAACGTCAAAAGGTGTGAACTTGCCCTTTTCATATAAATATATAAATAGCTGCAAATCATATAAATAGCTTATTTGGTCCTGCCGCTTATTTCACAAAATCATATTATACAAAGTAAATAGATATGCAAATACAGCATACAATCTTTCAGTCTTACAATAATAATATACAGCAATACCTTTAAATTACAAATTCCACTCCTATGTTTCAGTTTATTCTTTTCTGTATTGATCAAGTAATGATGTCTTTAATCTATTTTTGAACTGAATGATATTAAGGCTCTGTTTGATGTCATTGTTCAGTCCATTCCATAAGGTCACCCCACAAACTGAAACGCACATGCTTTTAACAGTAGTTCACACAAGAGGTTGCTGGAACATACAATGACCTCTTAGATGATATCCCCCGCCTCTTTCATTAAACATTGCACGTATGTTACATGGTAAGTTATTTTCTTTAACTTTAAACATCAATTGTGCAGTTTTGAATATAACAATGTCCATAAATTTCAGCAAATGTGAATTAAAGAACAGATGATTGGTGTGCTCATAATACCCGATGTGATTTATTATGCTAATTGCTTCTCTTTTGCAATGCGCACATTTTTTTCAAGTTGCTTTTGTAAGTATTTCCCCAAACTTCCACACAATATAACACATATGGTACAATAAGTGTGCAGTATAGAGTATGTAATGTTTTTATGTTCAAGATGTATCTAGTTTTGCTCAATATACCAATACTCCTGGCCATCTTCATGCACAGATATTTAATGTGTGGCTTCCAGCAGAGTTTATATAAGGTCAAGAACAACACCCAGGAATTTATTTTCATAGACTCTTTCAATTGTTTCATTATCAATTACTATTTTAACATCTCTATTTATAGTGCGATTTCCGAATATCATGAATTTAGTTTTGTTCAAGTTTAAAGATAACTTATTTGAATCAAACCATAGTTTTAATTTATTCATTTCATGAGTGACCATTTCCAGCGTCTGCTGCAAGTTATCCCCACAACCAAAAATATTTGTGTCGTCTGCAAAAATAGTACATTTTAGTACATGTGATGATTTACAAATATCATTTAAGTAATCAGTTAGGACCTAAAACTGACCCCTGTGGAACGCCAGGAAATATTAAGACTCGTTGACCGGTGATTACCCATTTGAACAAACTGACTCCTGTTTTCAATATAGTTTTTTATCCAGTTAAAGGCCACACCTCTTATGCCATACCGTTCCAATTTTTTTAACAGGATTTTGTGATCAACAGTATCAAAAGCTTTTTTCAGATCTATTAAAATCCCCACTGCATAGTTTTTATTTTCAATACAATTTGTTAATCTTTCAACTAACTCAATAAGTGCCATAGACGTTGATCTACCGGATCTGAATCCATACTGACTGTCCATTAGTAAATTGTTTTTATCAATGAAGTTATCTAGCCTTTTGACAAATAGTTTTTCAAGTATTTTTGAGAATTGAGAAAGCAGAGATATTGGTCTATAGTTATTGAAAATATGTGAGCCACCAGATTTATACAATGGGATGACTTTAGCTACTTTCATCTTATCAGGAAATGCTCCTGTTTTAAATGATAGATTATATATATATATATGATAGTGGGTCAACTATCCCGTCTATTACTTTTTTTACTAGAGACATATCAATGTCATCACAATCTTTGGAAGTTTTATTATTACATTTATTTACAATCTCTATAATTTCCCTGCCTTCTACAGTTCCCAAAAGCAATGAATATGGGTTATTATCCACATGGTCCATCACAGAGTAATTCGTCCCTGTGTAATTTATGTCTTTGGCCAGATTAGGACCCACATTAACAAAGTAATTGTTGAATCTGTCAACCACTTAATTCATATTTGACCACGTCTTGTCATTCTCATTGAAGTTTTCCGGATAATTAAATTTACGAAGTCCTTTTGTAATAATGGTGTTTATTGTATTCCGTGTTCCTTTAACATTATCTTTGTTATTTTCTAGAAATTTGTTATAATAATCCTTCTTACATACCCTCATTATGGTAGTTAATTTGCTTTTATATTTCTTATATTTTAACTCAGATTCTTTCGTTCTATATTTTATGAAATTCCTATAAAGGGTATTCTTTTTTTTACAGGCATTTTGAATTCCTTTGGACATCCAGGGTGTTTCCTTATAATATTTCCTTTTATTACAGTATCGAGGTGAAGTGGAGGAGAGAAGAGTTGATGATGTTAATCTTCTCTCTTCTACTTCTGCTCATCTTCCGTCGCTCTCGCCTCCTTTTCTTTCTTCTGTCTTTTCAATCCCTCCTTGTCTCTCTTCGCCTGCTCCTTCCTCTCTTTCTTGACTTTTTTCTCCATCTCCTCTTTTTCCTTCTTCTGTCTTTTCAATTCTTTCTTCTCTTGCTTCCTATTTTCCTCCTTCTGTTCATTCTCTCGCTCCTCCTCCTCCTCTTTCCTCTCCTTTTTCAGCCTTTTTTCTGTCGCCTTCTTGGCCTTCTCTTCCTCCTTTTTCATTCTAGCCTTCTCCTTGTCAGTTTTTTGAGCCAGCTCCTGCAGGCTAAGGAGATTGACCTGAAATTCAGAGTTTTGAACTTTTAGGATCTTGATTTCGTTCTCCGTTTGGCTCTCTTTGTTAATCCACTCCTCCGCCATCCTTCTGCTGTTCTTTTCGATCTCTTGGAGGCAGTGGTTTTGTAGCTGAAGAGCAGAGATTTTCTCTTTTAAGAGCTTGATTTCGTTCTCCATTTGGCTCTCTTTGTTGTTCCACTCCATCTCTCTGCTCTCTCTTTCCAGCTCATGCCGTTTCTCAAAGCTCTCCTCTTTTGCAGCGAGCTCACACGTCATTTGGTCTTCCAGAGTGGCGAGTTTTGTTTCAAACTCTGCCTCCCTCTGGATGATCTGCCTTTCCTTCTCTACGAGCTTGGCTTCACTCTCCAAATACTTTACTTCTAGAGCCGTCTTTTCCTCCTTTATTTTGTCGATCAGATCATCCTTTTCCTGGACGACATGGCTCAACTTCCTATCATTGTCCTCTGCCAGAGTTTGGACCTTTGCGTCCTTGTCCATCAAATTCTGGTTTGGTATGTTTGGTAATATACCATTAATCTTCTTCTCCTGGGTCTCTCTGTTCCTGTCTTGTTCCTGTTTCAAGAGCCAGACGATCCGGTAGAACTCACCTCTCCAGTGACGTTGGGCTGACAGGAAGATGTTCTTCTCTGCCTTCAAACTTTCTTTGAGAGAGTGAATCGCCTTCTCCTTGATCTTACTCTCCTTTTGGACGTTTCTCCTAATGGTTCTCTCTGAGCGTAGAGCCGTCAGGATTTTAATTTTCTCTTCCTCCAGGCCAGCATTTTTGGAGACTAGCTGGTTGATTCGTTCTTGAGTTTCCAGTTGGTCTTTTTTCAGGTCCTCGAGCTGTACGCTGGGAGATGGGCAGACGACTGTCGCCGGCATTGTTGCCATGATCGCTGAACAAAAGTATTTGTTGCGATAGTGGAGTACTGCAATGTAGGGTAGTATTGCTCTATCGTTGTAGTACGGAAGTTTTGGTGTTTTGAGCTCTGTCACACAAAGAGATGCGTCGTTAATGAGTTCAGACTGTTAAGTGCCTGTAAGCAGCCAGGGTTGTATTCTAAACAGAACCATAGAATGCCATCAAAGGTTTAGAATGTGTCACACTGTGAGATGTCACTCTGCATGACACGTTCCAGAATGTGATGACCAGAGATCATATATAGACAGAGGTGTATAAAGTACTAGAGACCCATACTTGAGTAAAAGTACAAGTGCTCTATCAAAAAAGTGACTTGAGTAGAAGTTGAAGTGCTCTTTAAGCACCCCACTTAAGTGGAAGTACTAAAGTATTAAACATTTTTGTACTTAAGTATTACAAGTAGTTTATTTTAAAATGTACTACTCAAGTACTAAAAGTAAAAGTACAAGTATTGTGTTATGTAGTTATTAAAGAAAGCAGTCAAAATTTGAATATCATATTGTTGGAGTTCAACTTTTTACTTGGTGTTAAGGCAGTCACAAGCTGTACATTGCTGGATATGAAGGAAGTTTCTAATTTAAACCCCAAAATGTACATTAATGTCACAGCTGTTATAACTACTATTATCTGATATAACAGTGGGTTATTAATTACTTATTAACAAATACTGAAATAAAATGTGTGATGTAGTGGAAAGTTAGAAAGCTAGCAAAATACAGATAAACTAGCAGCTTCACATCACAGGGTGAAACGGTTAACATTCAGGACTCACTGCAGACTGAAACAACTCAGGAATAGTTTAATATGCTGCAACAATAGCCAGGGGCGTCGGACTGGGGGTAAAACCATAGACTGTATAATATTAGTGGACAGCCCATCCGGTTCGGCAAAGTACTGCAAACGCGGAAGTGCCTTAAACCTGCATTCTGTCTGAATTCCAGCAGGGGGCGACACGTGCGGTTGCAAAAAGGAGGTCGGTTTCTATAGAAGTATATGGCGAAATGACCCACTTCTCACTTGATTTATTACCTCAGTAAACATTTCAATTAAGAGTTTATATTCTCAATCGCTAGTTTTAAGTCTTCTGCAACACAGAATAATGTTAATTTTTTGAATTATGGTCTCGTTGATTTTAAAATCAGTGATAAAGCAGGGGGTGTTTTGGGGCGTGGCTATGATGTGATTGACAGTTCGCGGCCTGTCAATCATGACAGAGGTTTAGCAAAGCTTATCCATGGCACGTAAACTTCACTTTGGGGGTTGACCAGCTTTCGTCTTCATGACTGTGACACTTGGTCGCCTAATAATGTCTTGTTCAACGTTCGGTTGTACGACAAGACACTCAAAGGAGTCGGCAGTTCAGTTTTTCCGGTAAGTAATGTTACATTTTGTTTTAATACTGTTTTTCGTTAGCCAACGTTAGCATCCCAATTAATATCAGTTAGCTAGCTAGATTGCACCTTGCTAACCAAGCTAGCGGGCTAACTAATAACGTTATGCAGACCGTATAAACGGATTCAAATATATATATTTAACGTTACAGTCGTATACAGTAGGTATGCACAACGGTCTCGTCGGTGATCTGTTTTTAACCATATGCGATGCTATTGCTAATTGATGCGCATATAATGGTAATGTTATCTATATCAGGCTTTGACTTTAAGCTAACGTTATCGTGCAAATTCAGAATCATTTTGGGACTGTGTGTGATTTAGAAAGTGCCCCCTCACATTTGAGTTTCGTGTGGCTATTCTCACGGGACAAGCAGAGACTGCTTTTACTTGAATATACTGAAATATATGTACCCCGCCCGACAGCAACGTTACCCAGAGGCGCCCGAAAGACAGGCACATACTTACGCTATCACCCCTGCCGCGGCGGCACCCACACAGCATCACCCTCACCTTGGACAAAGCCGCGCTGGAGCGCGTTGACGGACGGGGCAGTAGGCCAGAATATCCATTTTTGCGATAAAATGTCACACATGAAAAAATATATATATATATATATATATTATTGTAAAGTTACATAAGTGTTCTATCTTGAAAAATATTCAGTTCTGCAGCCAAATGTATTGTATAAAGCACCAGGTTCAATATTCTTTTCTCAAAAAATTCTAATTCTATTTCAGACTGTTAATGTACCTAACAAGCATGCTGTTGCAGGAGTTATTAACCACTGTTGTTGATGCTGTTACACTTTACACGTTACACACGTCTTTCTTCCACTTACTGTAGTTGTGTCTGCTAATCTATTTGAAGACCTTCTGTCAGCACATTAATCTGTTTTAAGATGAGTCACATACATGTTACAATCTATATTTACAAATGCTGTTTATTACCAAAATGTACATATCACTAAAAAAAGTGTTGCGTACAATACACATTGTCTAAGTATGTTTATTTAATACTGCATGTCCTCAACTGAAGCATACATTCATGTACAAGCTCATATATTAATATAATTCATTGTAATCTACCATGCCTTAACTACATGTTTGTCATTACAAAGGTATCCACACTGAAAACTGAATGACCAGAGCCAGAGGGAAGACCTGGTGTATAGAGCAACGTATTTGGTGCCATTCATCTGGTTGTGTGCATTGACCACATCCGAAGTTCTCAAATGTGTTCTGATTATAACGATGCCAGAAAATCATTTTTGGTTCAGCTTCTTCTGCTGAAACTTTTAGCACTTTAGCAGTCATTGGTATTTAGAGGTTCAAAATGTGAGTCCTGTAATAGATGTGTCCTCTTGTGTTACTGTTAGGTCTGCTGCTCCTAGGTAGCTTCTCTGTCTCTCCTCTCTCCCTCTCTCTGTCTGTCTCTCCTCTCTCCCTCTCTCTGTCTCTCTCTCCTCTCTCCCTCTCTCTGTCTGTCTCTCCTCTCTCCCTCTCTGTCTGTCTCTTATTGCAGGAGTGGAGTCCAGAGTGTGGGAGTCTGTGTTCCAGCTGCCTCTCATCTACCACAATCAACTAACAATTTGTGATAATACTTTTGTTATAATGAATGTACAATAACCCTACACAGATTAAACAGCACCTATTGCATTTTCAATTACCTACTAAACACTTGACTATGTATGTCAAAATTAAATATATGCCTATAAATGAATCTAAAAGGATTTTAGTGAAGTGTTTTCATGGTGATTAAAATTGACAAGTACATAAAGACACCCAAGAAAAGCACAAACTACATTTTGCTGATCCTTCTTTGTCAACATTCAAGTATGGTAACATTTAAGAAATATTTATGTTGATTAAAGCCAAAATAGACACTTTTAATCAATTACAAATTCTATCAAATTACCAATGTCTTCTTGTATGACTACAATATTGTGTATGTTCCTATAGTTGCTTCAGAAAAACAACAAATGTAGCTTTAGAAAGACCTTTATTTCACATTGAAATGGGCATTAACTTCAAAAACTACATAAACCACAAACAACACTGGCAATATTTTTAAGATTATGTTAAATTGATGAATTAAATAATGTAGTTCACCTTTTACAATCCGGTGTACATTCCACACATAAAACACTGCTGTGGGTCAAGGTAAAGGCAAACTTAACGGTCACAAGACATGTCTGCATAATAAAAAGAGGTAGTTGAATCACTAGTGCCACATTGTTAATTACAGTAGAAATGGTTGACCTTACAAACCACAATATAAAAATATAGCTTAACATATAAAGCTTAATGCACTTGTGCAGCACTCTGTTCAGTCAAGTCCAAATGCCTGGGTAAAGAAATAGAAGCTGCCTTTACAATTAAGGTGAGCCAGTCTGTTGGTTGTCTGTAATGCGCAGTGGAAAAAGAAAAAAAAACCTGCGAGCCTTGTCGATCTTCCCCGGATTGTTAGCAGCCCTCCACCTGCATCTCTGGGTGATGCCAGAGAAGATGGACTTACTTCTGAGGTATCGGGTGGGTGTACATGCCATCGTGGCTCTCCACACTCCTATTTCTGAAAGAAAGAGAGTCATCAATTTCCATTTGAGCCCCTCATAGTTAAATATATATGCACACTAGCATGTAACTGTACTTCATTAATTATCGGGGGAGAATACAGATGAATCAACAACAGTCTATTGTTCCTTAGTGTAACTTTAATTTAGTTAAATGAGCTTATTTCTGCTAACGTTAGCTCTTAAAAGCATGAAAAGGCTAAATGCTCCAACCATAGACTGATGGCGCAAACAGTAGCAAGACATTATCGGTGCATTATGGTTGTTACAGTTAACCAAACGTTCTAAGAAACTTTGTTATACATCTGCTAATACTTAGCGTTAGATAATGATAAGCATTGACAATCCCCGTTTTGCATTTCGCTGACACTACGTTTAAATTAGGACAACGTAAACTTCCATTTGCTGAAACTTAAGGTTAGCATGTTTTACCAGTGGATAGCTAACGTTACAGACAATTTACATGGTAACTTCAGATACATTTACTTTACAATGTGACTCCTCTTATATGTAATATAACTATGGGACAAAGATATATTTAAAACCTACCGAAGCTATATCTTACCTCGAATTATGTATGCTAGCTTTCAGCAGTAGTTGCATCCAGCAACTCCAAAAAAAAAAAAAAACAGTCAGATACCGCCCAACCGTCTACGCTCCTCCCTCACTCCGCCCTCTCGTCTAAAAACGTCACATCCGCAACCAGGATGGCTGCGCCCATAAACGCAAACTCGACGACTCATATCAGATCTCCACAAACCAATGGGTGACGTCACACATGCTCTGTCCACTAATATATACAGTCTATGATTACATTACTTTGTAGAGCCATGTAGCTAATAAGTAGCCTAGCCTAACAAACATAACATCAGAAGAGATTTATTACATGCACACAACAGTTATGTTTAGACTAGCCTTAATCCCATTGTATTTGTTGTTTTCCCAGTTTGACAGTAAAGGATGTCACCTGGTTTAATTTGTGCAGCCTTATTGCTGTGATATGTGAGAGGAAGTGGATTTTATAGTACTCCTTAACTAATCACCTACAAATGATCGGTCTCAGCAAGCACTGTGTGTGTTGTAACGTAACGCCACCGAAACGGCGACCCTCTGTAAACGTTATGGATTCAAACATGCCAGTTTGTAACATTTTGTATTATCCTGTTCTTGTCTTTACTAAAATCAAAACTAATCAAAGGGCAGAATGCTCTTACAAATCACGAGGGGGCGATTTGACTTTTGGCTAATGTAATAGACATGCTGTTGTTGATGCTGATTCGCCTTTAGCATACATTACATTCATTACAAATTTAACTTTACATTAAACGTGTGTTTAAACTTCACCTGGGGAAACTGACTTCACCTTCAGAGGCGCGGGGGCAGCTCAAGGCCGTTTTACAGTCGCCGTAGCTGAGCTGGCGCGCGCCAATGTGACGTCAAAATGACGTAGATCTCACTGGCGCCAGGTCGCGCACCACTCTATTTTTTTCAGCGGCGCGTGACAAAGCAGAAACAGGAAGCACGAACGAGCTCGAGGGCAACCGGATGCCAGGACTCTCAGAGTGACTCCAAGTCTCTTTTGTAAACTTACTGGGTTAAGATGAGCTCTTTTACGGCGGAAGGCTTGATACGACCAAGTAGGTCATCGAATCAAATTGAAGTATTGCCGCCAATGCTGCTGCCAGTTCTGCCGTTGTTTACCTTTTTCTTCTTCTTCCAGTCTGTAGAAATAGCAAAGGCAGTAGCCTTTCCTCATTAGCGCCACCTCTGTTCAGGAGAAGACTGCAACTAGTGTCGCGACCACCACGCACAAGTATAAACAGTTATGGTGCTCCCATGACGTCACACTGGCGCTCGACAGGTCGGCTGCGGCGAGCATACCCCACGTTTCAGTCGCTCCAGTTTTTTCCGGGATGCCACCACACCGCAGCAGACTCGTCTGTGCGAACGCCGCTCTGCATGTTTAATGCAGGGACATAGCTAAGTATTTGAGGGGCAGGGGGATAAGATTACATCTACAATTATTATTTATTATTAATTAATATAAATTAATTGTTTGTTTCAATGTTTTAAGAAGCTTGTGGACATAGTGGCAGTTTTTTTAACACCAAAGTTAGGGGGGCAGCTGGGGGGGCAAGGCCCTACAGTGGGGGGTCAGTTGCCCCCCCTTCCCCCCCGTAGATCCGCCCCTGCTCTTCAGTCTCTCTCTATCTCTCTCCAAAACCGTGCTTTCAGGCGGTCATTGAGGTTCCGTCTAAAACTCAGCTTTTTTGTCCAGCTGAATGTAACATTAAAATAAAATGGATTATGGATCATTTTATTTCTTCAGTTTATAGCTGACGGCTGAGCAGAGCGTTTTTTTTCCTCCTATCCCATAATGCATCTGTGGTGTAGCCAGACTTTACTCCACAGTTAAATTATCAGAAAGTATTGATCACACTTTACCTGGTTGTTGATCCAGTACGGCTGCATTTTGCTCACAGTAACTTCTTTTCTGTGCAACATTTAGTTAATTAACTTTTATTCTGAAGAAATTGCACCGGAAAAGGTTTTACTTCTGCTGATAAAGTGGTCAGGAGATGTAGACATGATTTGTGCACCAGTAAAGTTGAAACTGTGCAGCGAATATATAGCTTAATCTGAGGCTCTTTAGCTTTTAATTAATTATCAGCTTTAATGTTAGTGTGAAGATAAAGAGCTTTTTGCAGTTTGCACACATTGGCCCTCATTTATCAACCTAACGTAGAAACCAGCGCAGACGTGAGCGCAGAAATCCTCTTACGACAGGCTTCACGTGTGATTCATGGAAATGGAAACGATCGTAATTTAAATATCACGCCCAATATATTCTGGGTTTTGAGGCCTCGCCCCTACAATTTACGACATGGCAAGACGTAATCCGGCTGAGAAGCGGCACTTTTGAGAGGTGGAGATTGAAACCCTGATATCTCAGGTTCATTAATGCACTAACGTGTGTTCTATTTGGCAGCCTGAAAACTGGTATTAAAGGCTGTAGAAAGAATGCGGAATGGAAAGAGATCACTGATGCAGTCAACAGTGTTGCCGTAGTAAATCGGACTCCAGTTGAAGTTTATATAATGTATACATCCTTGACATATGTATGCTATAGTCCTAATAGTAATATACAGGCTTATATTGCAATCTCCTAGGCCTACATGGTGTACCTATATTTAAATAAACACACAGTAGCGGAGTTTATTCAGTGTCTTTTATTTTACTCGTGTTTTTTTCATGAGTCAGAACCAGGCAACAGCTGTGAGGGAGAGGGCGTGTCCTCCGCCTGCACTGTTACCGGCGCATAGAGGTCCTCTATAAGAGCCAGATCTGCCATTGCTGATAAGTGATCAACTGATGACTTCTCCTTCTCCTGTTAAACTGATCGTATGCTGCACCGTAAGTCAACACTGACTCGAAAACTTGTGCACATGAGTTCAGACCAGAGGTGAGATTTTATCGCAGTCTACGCTCACGTTCAAATTGATAAATGCCTTGCTTTGCGTAGGAATCGGCGTACGCCCGTCCTACGCCTGTTTTAGGTCGGACGCACGTTTCATAAATGAGGGCCATTATGAGCAGCTTTTGTGCAGAATGCACAAGTCATAGTTATGTGAGGATGATGCTTTTATTCTGAAGGATTTGTGCAGGAAGTGGTGCTGTTGTTGCAGCTTGCGTAAGCCTCGAAACCGAAAGTGTTTCGGATCAGCCAACCACCCTGTTAGGAGTGGCTCCAGCTCATAGACTGTTAATATTAATGGACAGAGCATGTGTGTCGTCACCCATTGGTTTGTGGAGATCTGCTATGAGTCGTTGGGTTTGCCGTTACGGGTGCAGCCATCCTGGTTGTTGATGTGACAATTTTAGACGCGAGTGAGGGAGGTGCCACCGACTGTTGGGCGCTATCTGACTGTGACATTAGCTGAGAGTTGGCAACGCTGCTTACACTCTACGTAACACACTTTTACTGGCAATCTGGATGCAACTGCTGCTGATAGTTAACCTATATAATTCGAGCTAAGATTTAGCTTCGCTAGGTTTTAAATATATCTTTGTCCCCTAGTTATATTACATATAAGACAGGCCACGAACTGTCAATCACATCATAGTCCCGCCCTAAAACACCCCCTGCTTTATCATCAATTTTTAAATCAACGAAACCACATTTCAAAAAATTTACATCATTCTGTATTGCAGAAGACTTAAAACTAGTGATTGAGACCATAAACTCGTTATGAAAATGTTCACTGAGGTAATAAATCAAGTGAGAAGAAACCCTTTTTAACCCTACACAAGAAGAATTCCCCAATAATGAGTACATTGCCACCAAGGCGTTTTTCAATACATCCTCCACTCTTCTCATAACATCAATGTACTGACCCCCTGGAGTACAACCCTCTGAAAAATATCAAGATCATCACCAATAATAACAGAAATGTGCTCATACTGGGTGATTTTAATGCCAAACATAAGGATTTTAACTGCAAAGCCACAAATAAATCAGGAACAACACTCAAAGAAATACTGGAAACCACCAACCTCACTATCCTGAATAATGACATACCCACTCACATTCATTCAGCCTACCCTACCATGGACATACTGGACCTGGCACTCTCATCACCAGATCTTTCAGTCACACTCCAAAACTTAATTGTGAGCCACGACATTGGTAGTGACCACCTTCCCATTATTGCGACCTTTTTACTGTCACTCCAGCAAGTGCCACAACAACCACGGTACAACTACAGGAAAGCAAACTGGGAAACCTACAGGAATCACATCAAAACTCATATCAAGGACATTACTCAGATCCCTCAAGACCACCACTCACTGGACCACCTAGCCACACATATTGGATCAATACTCACCTAGGCACGTTCTTCATGCATCCCACTACATACCACCACAAAAGCACAGCAACCGCTCCCACCACACATTCTGCACTTGATCAAAAGGAAAAGAAAACTACGCAGACACTACTTCAAATACAGATTACCGGGAATAAAAGCAGAAATGAACCGGCTTCGGAACCATATCAAACAACAACTCATTCTGCGTAATCAAGAAAAATGGAAATCATTCTACAATAAACTGGACGGTGACTATAGAACTAATCCATATAGTTTCTGGCAAAAAAAACAAAAAAAAAACAATATATCGACTCTCACATATCAAGGCCAAAACATTGAAAATAATCAAGAAAAAGCAACTTTATTCAGAACTCTCCTTCAAAACACCCATTCCTGTCCCTCACATTCAGACTTTGACCAGGAATGGAAGAAAACCGTTGACATGGCCACAACAAATCCCCCCCCTATCATTGACCTCAGCAGATGACCAACTGACACAGCCCATCACCCCCCATGAAATCAAAGTTCACCTAAAAAAAAATGAAAAACAAAGCACCCGGAGAAGACAAAATAGACTCCATCCTGATAAAGCAAGCACCAGAAGTATACTTCAACCAGCTCTCTCTTCTCTTCACCACCTGTCTTACCACTGGTTATTTTCCCTTGCATTCACCAAGCTGGCTTCCGCAAAAACAGATCCACCACCGACAACATCCTCAGACTATCAGAAGCAATCACCCAAAGTTTCATTAAGAAAGAATTCACCCTAGCAGTTTTTTTTTATATAGAAAACGTTTTCGATAAAATGTGGCACAACGGACTACTCTAAAAAATACAGGACAAAAAACTACAAATACCACTTCATTACATTACATTACATTACATGTCATTTAGCTGACGCTTTTATCCAAAGCGACTTCCAATCAAGTGCTTTCAACCCTGAAGGTTCAAATTCCATTAATAAGTGCAAGTACATTAGCTTTAATTAAGCAAAACTACAAAGACCCATATTCTCTTTATTTTCTATATAAAAAAATAAATAAATAAAATAAATAAATAAAGAGAATATTCTGGCCCGACACCATCTCCAATCAACTTCTACTCAGCCAGTGTAAACATGACAACATGGCTACCATCATTATGTGAAGGCGATGGAAATGGACTGGACATGTAATACATAGAGAGCAAGAAAACATCAACAACAAGTGGAGAACCAAACCTAACCCCACCAAAACCCAACTCATCATCTTCATCAAAAATAAACCCTGGTCAAAGAAGCAACATTTTTAGGAGTTACATTTCAAAGAAACATGTCATGGACCACCCACATCAATAACTTGGAAAAACAAGGAAACCAAAGACTTAACCACCTCAAAGCACTCAGCGGACACAAACACGGAGCATCACCAGAGATCATTCTCCAGGTCTACCAAGCATACATTCGATCCATTTTTGAATATGCAGCACCAGCCTGGACCACAGCCTCACAGCACCAATTCAACAGATTACAAATCATTCAAACTAAGGCAATACAAATGGCATACAGACTCCCACAGTACATCAGCACCCATTACATCCACAGATTGTCTGGTCTCAAACCTATCCAAGAGAGAAACATCACCCTCACAAAAAACTACATTCAGAGAGCCAATCACAACCCAGTAATGACGCTGCTAATTCAGGAAGCACAATGGGCCACCGGAACCCCCCTCTCCATAATCCTGCAAAACAAACCACCATAATCCCAATTCATGACCCACAATTACATTTTCACACTAACATCATTTCTTTGACCCCATTTACACTCTGTATACCTCATCTATTGTTCTTTTCATTGCTCCCTTCTATTTATTAAGATAATTTAATACTTTTTAACTCTCCAACCAATACATGAACAAATTGGGCTCCTCCTTCAGCTCCTCCCCTCACATGCTGTCTTTATAGATAGAAAAGGGCACAAGCCCTGAACTATCCCCCATACACAAGACAAACTAACTAAAGTGATTTTGATCTTTAGGAGACATCGACAGCGATGGAGCTTCTTCCTCTTCTGTGTCTCTGCCTCCTGACTCGCTCTGGAATCACGTCTGCTCAAACAAACGGTAAGAAAACTGATCATTACACTGAGTTATGTATTTGCAAAAAACATTTTATTTTATTTAAACGTCTGAAGCACCTGTAAACATGCAGAGGTCTGGAAACAGAATTTTAATCATGCTACTCAGCTGCTGTCACATAAAAATGTTTCCTAATATTTAGCACAGATAAAAACTATTGATAGTTTAGTAACTTCAGCTGTACCGTCGTTTCTGCTCTGTGTGTGTGTGTGTGTGTGTGTGTGTGTGTGTGTGTGTGTGTGTGTGTGTGTGTGTGTGTGTGTGTGTGTGTGTGTGTGTGTGTGTGTGTGCGGTCCCCATTTTGTCGTGAGAAGGTGGGGCTTTGTGCATTTCCCAGAAACTGTCCATCCACTGCCAACCATGGATGTATGCTGCCAACTGCCTGAAGCTTCTTTTTTTGATAAGCTAAAGTAGAAACCAAAATATGATAAGCAGTGATGGAAGAAGTATTCAGATCCTTTACCTAAGTAAAAGTACTATTACAACACTCGAAAATATAGGCTTTAAAGTAGTACAAGTACTCAATGCAGAAAAATCCTCACATTTTAGAAACTGGAAACAGTTGTGTGTTTATTATGGGATACTGCAAAATCTCCCCATGTTACTTCCTGCCAGCTCTCCACTTTCTGGTCTGAGTTATGGGCATTTTAAAATGAATTTAAAATGTAGCCTTGTGAGACCATCCTGATCTCGCGAGCTCCAGTTTTCCACTCGCAGATCAGTCTGGCATCTTGAGACAGAAAAAATTTGGAGCCGTTCGCCAAATGACCGACCAATCAGCGTTGGTTTTGAGGCAGGTTTAGGTGTGACGCAAGGAGAAGCGACTGTTCAGTCTAAACAGCATGGCAGCTTCCACGGATGAGATGAGTGTAGCTATCGTGCAAGTTTTATCCGAATTAGAAAGTATTCCTTCATTGAAAGAAGAGCAAACAACGGCACTGGAGGCTTTTCTCAGAGGAAAACATGTTTTTGCTCTTCTTCCGACTGGTTTCGGTAAGAGTTTGATATATCGTTGATCTGATTGGTTGATTTGGCCCGTCTATCACCAACCTACGTGGTGATAGACAGATGGTTTATCCAATCAGCTAACCAGTATTTTCGCCCCTTCCCAAAAGTTCTCCAACGGAAAGTTCCCAGATGGATATGCCGAGCAAATGCGAAGCAATCCATCTGGCGGAGTCAGGTTATAGGCTAAGAGCCCCACATTTAAATATTTCAAGTTACATGTTTTACTTCTCTCTCTCTCTCTATCTCTCTCTCTCTCTCTGTTTTTCTTCTTTTCTCCTTCTTTGCAGAGCAGTGGTGTTAACCTACATTTATTTATTAGTCTGACCATTCAGGGGCAGAAGACAACATTGACATATTGTCACCTTATAAAAATAATAATGTTCTTAGTTTCTGTCCAGGAAGTGAAAGTCATGGTAGGAATCTTACTAGAAGAGAAAAGCACGTCTGTAACATTTCTAACTCAGCTCAACTCTGAAGTTCATACAATCACATTATTGAAAGGCCACAATCTGCAGAGAGAGAGAAAGGCCTATACCGAGATGATGTTCAACATTATTTGGGAAAAAGAGAGAGTTCGATGTTATTAATTTTTCATTGCATGCTTAAGACCAGTGTGATACGTAATAATTAGAAAAAAATTAATATAAAGGTTATGTAGCAAGATTGGCTGTCACCGTGGGTTACAGTTTAACAGTATTTATTCTCTCTGACTGCTCACACTTAACACAACTTTACAACTACAAACCGTGCGCCTCCAAATGCTGATTACTCTGCATGTAAACCTACTGATAAATACATCATTTTATCTTTCAGGGCCAGCAGTCATCAAAGTGAACGAAGGGACTGATGTAATGTTGCCCTGCTCTCTCAGCACCAAGGAGAACATTACTTCAAAACTCTTTGACTGGAAGAAAGTTGCTCAGAAAGATGATGGTCAGAAGGAGGTGTTCCTGTATGATGGAGGCAGTCATTACAACAACGGTCTACGTGGTCAGAGTGAAGAGTTCAAAGGTCGAGTCTCTCATTTTCAAGATGAACTGAAACACGGCAACGCCTCCATAATCATCAGAAATACAAAGATATCTGATAATGGAGGCTACACCTGTGATTTTCCTCGTCTTCAGCCACCTCAAACATTCAACATTGAGCTTGTTGTCAGTGAGTACTTTTATTATGTCTGCTCATGTTTATAAACATTTAAATATGTCTACAAGATAATACAATTTCTTTATAACTGTTTTTCAAGTTGATAATACTTCACAAGCAGTAAATAATGTTTTTGTTTTACCTTTTAGGTCCTATCTTAAAATACAGAAGAGGGGAAAACATCACAGGTGAGTCCTGATTTTAATAACGTTAATCTCTACTTCTCACATGTATGTGATCACAGGCCTGATATGATTAAAAAACACGTTAAATCTGTGGACCATACTGTGACATTTATACGCCAACATATTTCACATTTCTGTAAATATTAATTAAAATTAAAATAAAAAACGACTTATTTTTTCAGTCAGTGGCTAAAAATAGGATTAATTGTGCATTGGTCACGTTTTCTTCATCCATCCCAATGAAAAAACACAGTGCAAACTACATCCACTTAATTTCAATGTATGAATAAATCCTATGAAGGTTATAATAATTGGTTGTTATAGAAACCGTTTCAGAGAGGTGTTGATTCTTTATGGTTATTTTAGAAAACTGTAGTTTGGGGTGCTGTTGAATCATAATGTGTTATTAATCTTAGGGCTGGGTGATAGGGAGAAAATCAGATATCACGATATTCTTGACCAAATACCTTGATATTAATATTGTGGCATATTCTAGGGTTGACAATTGGTGCTTTAACAAAACATCAGCACACTTAGATTTTAGATAAAAAATCATCAGTAATGTTGACATAATGTCTAAGTGGGGAAAAGGCAAATAATAGAACAGCTAGAACAGTCTGGTAAGTTCAGAAAAGTACATCACTTTACTGTAATGCAGCCTTTAAAACCAGGAAAAGACAACACTTATGTCATATAACGATATTATGATATCAAAAATCTAAGACTAACACAATTCAGACCTATTGACACATTGGGTTAGCATAACTTTAAAGATGCTATGTTTCATATTTGATACATAATGTTCTTTTTCTTTATATTTTTGAAGAAAAACAAATCTCACAGAAGTAAAGAAGGGTTTTTCGTAGGGCTGTGTATTGGCAAGAATCTGGCGATACGATACGTATCACGATACATGGGTCACGATTCAATATATTGAAATATATTTCAATACTGTGCGTAAGGCGATATATTGGGATTTTTTTAAAGTATAATTTTAGAAAAACGAATATTTAAAAAAAGACATGATGTTCATAAAAGTCAAAGAAGTTTACTTTAGGTAAACAATTCAGTACACAGAAAATCAAACTGCCAGTTTGGGATTGTGGTTCCCAGGTTCTTAGTGAGCTAATGTTTATATGCTAAAGTAGGCCAAAGTTCAGCCATAGCTATGTTGTTAGCTTCTAGCAAAAAGTCAGGCACTGTTAGGCACTGTTAGGCACTGCTAGGCGAGGACACTAGTGGTGCATCTCAGCATAGCTATCTAGCGGTAGGGGGTTTAAACACAACATAAAACGGGAACCACTGTCTTACATGAATATTTTTGAGCAAAAAAAATCGATATTGCTTTTTTGAAAATCGATACAGTATTGCAAAATAAAATATCACGATACTCAAGTGTATCGATTTTTTCTTACACCCCTAGTTTTTCACTGTATCTGTGCTTTGCCATGATATAAGTCAGAATCTAGCTCATATTGGAAGAAGTTAAAGGTGTTTTAAATATCATGCCCTCTCAGACGTTGCTGCCTGGAATGTGTCATTGAGGCTCCCGATATTACATGTTTAATACTATAACTGTCCATTTTAATCTATTGTTTCTATTATGTTCACCGGTGCAGCTTCAAAACCATCTGTCACAATACGTAAAACTGAGGATGGAGTGCTGCTGCAGTGTAAAGTTCATGGCACTCCAAAACCTAAAGTAGAGTGGCAGGACATTGCTGGAACCATCCTTACTGCTGAGGAGCTCCAGGTCTCAGAAAGAGAAGGCCGTTTCTACATCACTCTCACCGCTGCTGTGACCAGGGCTCACTTCTATCGCTGTGTAGCAACACAGAAGACAATCAAACATCAGATTTCTACATGGATTTATGTCAAGGGTGAGATTTGTACTAGTTGTATTTTCATATTCATATAATTGTACCTATATGTTATTCTTTTTTTTCTTTAAATGAATGTGTGTTCAGACTGAACATAAAGGAAATGGAGATGAAGAAATCTGCTGAAGTTGGAAATGTTTCAAACTGAGTGAAAACCTCCCACTGAAACTCCACTTCATTAATCTCCAGATATAAGAGCAAGAAGGAGTTTGTAGTTCAGTACTCTTACTGTATTTTCAGTATTCTGTGCTGAATAAAACACAAACTTTAGAAACATTCAACAGTCAAATTCACAGATTAAATAGAGACAAAACTTGACTTTGTCGTCAGTCTGAATTCACCTTTTAGGAGCCTGTACATCATCAGTTGTTCTCTTTGTGACTTTCTAATACTATGATTATACACTGATACTAAATGTGCTGTACATGATACACCGTCACATTAACAGTGTTACATTTACTGTTAGTAAACATGTTTCAGAGAAGGATTTCAGGGACAGAAATGATGAACATTGAGAAGTGTTGTACAGCGTCAGAGTAACACTTATACTATCAAAACACAAGTTATTCCATATTATACCACAGAGAAAATAATACGCAGATCTTGTTTACTTCTCTTCATCACTGTAGAGACTGAAGGTCAGCTCTGATTCTGAGACTCTTCTCTCTACAGTTAGTTTCTTCTTTCCAGTTGAGATGAAAACATGCAGAAAACAAAGTCTGTACTGTTTTCTGCTCTAATTCCCAAAATACTTTGGGAATGAAAAGGTTTCTGATTCTTACACACAGCTGAGATCATTGTTAGAAATATTAACACAAACTAACTACTACATGTAACTGTGGAGTAGCTGATTGTTCTCTTCAGAAAACACAACATAAGACCTGTTAAATACAGTTAAATTATATAATGTTACACTTAATGGCCCAGTTATGTCTGTTAGTCAGCATATTTCCCTCTCACTCAACTGCTGATCTGTATGAGCTGTAATCAGATTAATAAGAGTGATTTGTTAATTATTGTCACACATGAATCACAAACAGAGTAATGACAATAAAAATCATCAATAATTAAAACCATATCTACATCTTTAATACTTTATTTCTAACTAGAAACTAAATTCAAACTAAAACCAGGGACCAAACTGTAACTCTGAATATCTCCAGTGATGGTTTCTGGTAATAATTTGATACCATGGAGGTAAATAAAGTTTTTACTGGACAAAGTAAACTTGTTATTAGGACTCGTTGCTCTGCAGTGAGGGTCCCAGATGATAAACATGTTCTTTACACTTCATTCACTGCAGCAGAGTGTTGGTTCATTAAAAGAAGAACTAAGTGAAAACACAGCATTAGGTTTTAGACTCAAAGTGAAAATGAAGATGAAAACAACAATTAAACTTTCCTCATTCTGGTTTCTAACTCTGGTCAGTAATCATCTTCTTCTGTCTGAGTCTGAAACCAGGAGTTCACTAATGTTCACTAATAATCACCACTTCACACATTCACTAACATTTGACTTGTGGTCTGTATTTAATGTGACACTGTGCACCTCACTAAAGCGTGTAGGTGCTATATGAAATATGTCTAACAAAAATAACTAACCAATTCATTCAATTACAGAAGTAACATCTTCATCCCCATATTTTGATTGGATTGTAACATGTACCTTTATTTTTTTAATCAGTTTACGTTTTTACAGTTGCATGAAATAAATATAAGCTATGCAAAAATATGTACATCATGTATGTGTCAAAAAAAATGTAATTCATGTTTTTATCTTTCATCAGCGTACAGCTCTGGACCGCAGACACATCCTTCAGGTATGTTATCTCTACAGTCATGCCACTCATAGAAAGACACTAACATCTGCTATTCATGTAAATCATACTTGTAGTTTCTTATGAACATATTCAACTGACTTAATCGACAAACCTGCGCAGGATTCAGCAGCTGGGTCCAGGGGCCTCATGTATAAACGTTGCGTACGCACGAAAAGTTTGCGTACGCTGGTTTTCCGGCACACGGTGTGATTTATAAAAATTAACTTGACGTGAGAATGTGCGGGCCGTCACGCAAAGTCTTGTCTGGCTCTGTAACGTGGCGAATTCTAACTGAAAAGTGACGAAACTCACGTCAACGTTACAAAATAAAGTTTCCACTTCACTTACTGGCATAGGTCTGTGACGTTGTCTATGAAGTTGTCCAGGAACAAACGCTGTGTTGGGGGGGCAAACTCATGTGATGTGTAATTGATCCCGTTGATGATTTGTAGGCTATGAAGTGAACAAGGTGTACCCGGTCGACCAAACATTGGGCCGTCTTGACTGTCTTAATTCTCCACATATTTCTGTTGCTGTAGTCCTATTTACTATTTCATTATTTCATCCACGCGTGGTGCAGCGGATCCGTGCTCACTGTCACCTGTCGTGGAGACGCTGGCCTCACTAACCTCTCCTCCTCTGAGTCGGGTCTCCCTCGCGCTGGACTCAGTTTCACTGAGCATACTAACACTTAGAAAATAAATGGCATTACATCAGTGAGTTCAAACTGCTTATTGTGCGTAATTTTCTATTTAAATTTCTGCCATGATTCGGTGCTTTCAATGCCTGGTCACCATTTGCCACTCTGGGCATTTACTTTGATTGCTTAGTCAAGATGACAAACCTCCAAACAGAACATTTTTGTTCTCACCTCCACCTCTGCGATCAGCACCTCAACCTCACAGTTGGGGAAGTTTTTTTCCATCTGCAGAGGTATAACCCGTTGTGATTGTACAAAGATTGACGTCGGGGGAGCATTTATAGTAATTTCCATATTAATTTATGGGAGAAGGCAAGGCGGGGTAGGTCACTCGTTCATGTGTGCTCAATTTCACATTGATTGTGATGTATAAAGGAAAGGTGCGCAGGACCTGGCGTACGCCCGGTTTTATACATGAATATTTCTGCGGGTAGGTACTTTTCAAGTTTTGGCCATACGCCATATTCTGGAATGAAAGCTGTGCAGTCTTTTATACATGAGGCCCCAGGCACGTGGGAACCTATTTTTGACAAGAGGTGTTGAATAACAAAATAATGGATGTCTGACGATTTCTCCCCCCAGGAAATGAAAACAATCATACTTACAGGCATTGCCCTCTCAGGGAATGGAATTATCTTTAAAGCAACTTATTCTTTTTGCAGAAAAAACAAAGTTTCAGGAGATAGTGCGTGTAAACCGTAGTTCTTTTCCACACGTGAACAGGAAGTAAGCTGAACATATTCCCATATTTCAGGGTAATTACCAATTGTGCCCAGTAGATGGAACTCTAACACAACAAATGACACAACAAACGGCTCATCATTCATGCTCATCAGCTTATGCTGATCATTCATGTCTACTAAGATCATTACAAATACAACTGTCTTGATCTTCATCATTTTGACAGCTCACCAGCCTCACGGTCACTTCATCTGCTGTCTTTATTTACTTACATTAATCAAATTCTTCATTGGTTTGTTAAGGTTAAATAGTCTGTCTCAATATTGTGTTGTAAATAAAATAATAGCCCATTAGGCCTACCTGCTCATGGATGCTGCATTTCTATTACATTACATATTATATTACATGTAAATAACAGTAGATGACTCACTATAAATCATAAAGAGGCTAAGCTATAAGTAAGAAAGAAATGTAGGGAAATGATGATTCAGTTTAAAGAAAGAGTGGTTTGAAATGCTTCAGTACTTTTATTAAGAGTTAATACCTTTAGCAAGAAGCTCCTGAATGTTACATAGCCAGGGTAACCGTATCTATAACAACACATGTCAGCTGATCTGAGAAACCCAAGTGATGAGAGCCAACTGAGTAAAACATTAACAAGCGGTAGCTATTTATCATTACAGCATTTGGTATAGGCACCAGTAAAATCCATTAAACACTAAAATTATAGACAATTTGACATTTAAGTAACAACAACTAAGTGGCAGCACAAAGGTATGCATCAAAATCATATGTTATATAAAGGGTCAACCATTTACAGGCATCAAAAGAAATCTGTCAACAGGATTGCCACAGCTATAGCCAGGCTAAAGTGTATTTTCAGTTCAAGTGTTCATAGTTCAAATAACAAAGACATTTATAAATTACAAAAGTAAAGGTATGCATCAAAATCAATGTCAATTATAACCATTTACAGGGATGAATACAGACATGTAAACAGAACTGAACTAGGCTAATGTATCTCTTCATTTCCAAAGTATTCCTAGTGCAAATACAATACATTAAACATTGGAATTAGAGATCAGAATTTAGAGTTTTTCACTTTTTAACTGTCAAAGATGCCAATATACAGTACATGCCAATAAATATGCCAATCACAAGCCCTATAGTCTACACCTACTACCTTCATGGAAACACTGAGGTGGGAGACAGACAGCTTACTTTTAATTGATGCCAAAGGTGGCCTTGCGTTCTACTGTGTTTTGAGCAAAGGTTTTCATCAAAGGTTGAATGTCCAACATTTCTAAAATATCCTGATGGACGTGCAACAAAGCCAGGTGTGTGAGCCTTCTTTGAGTCATCGTACTCCTCAACCATGTTTTTAGCCACCTGAGTGTGGAGAACGACTTCTCTGCAGAGGCAACAGACACAGGCAGCGAGAGACAAAGTTCCATGAACTTCTCCACTTCATTCAGCAATTCTCTTGTTTGAGGATACAGTCCACTCAAAAACTGTGCAATGTCAGTAGATGTTCGGAGTCCCTCGTCTTTAGTAAGGTTACCCAACAGTGTGAGCTGCATGTGTAAGCGAGACTTGTCTATCTGGATAGGGAGATGGGGAGCAATGTCATCCAGACCTGAATAAAGTCCACTGGCAGCATCGGTGATGATTTTCTCTCTCTTGGCAGCCATTTTCATTCCATGCTGGTCAAATCGACGGTCTAGCTCTGACGTTACAATATCCATTGCCTCAAAGAACTCCCGCTGCCACTGTTGATGCCCTGTGCATGGTGCGATGTCCTCCACTACCTGTGTGTCTCTCAGACGAGCTGGAGTTCTGTTGGTTCTGGGTGGAAGGGGCATTCTTAAGTTATACTGTGCTGCACACATTTCCACTTTTCTTACCAGGTCTTTCACACATGCATCTTCTCTCAGTGCACACATTCGTTGTTTAAGTACACTGACACACTCCAAGGCACCCCCTGCATTCGCCCTCTTGTGCTGGAGTATTTCTTCACATGGCTCTAAAAGGGCCTCACAGCTGACAAGGCCAAAGTAGGTCTTACCCTTCGTTGCTTGTTTGTAAAGACCAGACAACTTAGCACGAGTATCAGCTCTCATCGATGATTTGTCTTGCTGCAGCACTTTAATTGTCTCTAAAATCACACCATATGAACACACACACACACACACACACACACACACACACACACACACACACACACACACTTGATAGCCTTTGTGCGTACAGCGTTATCACCTCCAAAACATGACTGAAAGACTGCCTTGTGCTTGGCTAATTCTCCTATTGTCACAGAAAGGTACTGAACAAATGTGAGCGTGTCAGCGACTATTTGTACCTCCCTTGCCTCCTCTTGCAATATTAAATCCAACGCATGGTTGCTACAGTGAACGTACAGTGCACCAGGACATTGTTCTTTTAGTTTTGCCTGGACACCTGCAAAACAGCCAGACATATTGCTGGCGCCGTCAAAGCAAAAGCCTTGAAGACGATCCATGGGCAAGTTAAGCCGTGTGAAAAAGTCTCGGATGCAAGAGAACAGCGTGTCTTCAGTGGTATCTGGCACATTATAGAATCCGAGAAAAACATTAGCAACAGACAGATCTTTCCCCATGTATTGTAAACACTTACGTCAGTGGTCCCATCTGCCGTAAGTCCAAAGAAAGAGCTTCCTCTGGCCTCTGATACAATTAGTCTCTGCACGGCGTGTGCCAGAATCTCCAAAATTTAATTCTGGATTGTGTCTGACATCCAGTTGTCTCTTCGCTGTATCCACTCACGTGCTTTGGGCTTGTCGTATGTTCAGTCCAACATCATTTGCCAGAGAACGCCATCCCGATGGTTATGCCCCCGCAATGGAACTCCCTCACAAGCAAGGAGCCTAATAGATCTGAACAGCAGCTCCAGTACAGTCCTTGCGACTTTCTGTTATTTTCCTACATTTTCAGATATCATTGCTGATATAGGTTTTAGGTTGAGAGATGCCAGCATTCTCACTGACTCCAGGTGCAGGTCAGAGCAATCACGTTGGGAAAATTTGCTTGTAGCTTTGCGCCAGTTTGTGAACCCTCCACTGGTAAAACAACTCTTTCCCTCGGCATGACGGAACCCCTTCTCTTTAGCGTTGCAGCACACAAAGCACAGCACGTAGTCCTTATCAGAAACATAATGTTGCCATTGCCACTTTAAGTACCAACCTGGCTGAAAAGACCGTTGAAAAGTTTCTGTCCCAAACGTCCTTCCAGGATAACTGAAGTTGTTTGGCTGACAGGGCTTTTCGAATCCTTCTGTAACGTTAGATGCTATGATGGTGCTGCTAACGTTAGCCGAGTTGCTTGCTAACGTTATTTCAGACTCTGGCTCTTCAGCAGCTTCCCCAATAAAGTTAACGTTAGATGCTATGATGGTGCTGCTAACGTTAGCCGAGTTGCTTGCTAACATCTCTGGCTGTTCAGCTGCCCCAACAGAGAAACATCAACTGTAACATCAGATGAAATCTTGCTAATTTTAGCCGTATTACTATGCCGGAAGAAAAACTCTTTTATCCTTTTCTGCGACATTTTCTTCTCTACAACTAACGTTCCAGTCAACTAGCCTCAGCCTGCTCACTTCTCAGCGAGTCACGTCACTTGACTCACTTTCACTTTGACCTCTATAGCAGCTATAACAGTTCATTTTTAGTAGGCTATATTCAAACCTATCCATAACCCTTTTTTGCTATTTGTATCATTATTTGATATACAAAAATATAAATAATGTCAGACAGCAAATTAGTAATTATGAAGTACCCTTAGCACCCCCCTTCCCGCGCCCTTGGCAGAGTTGAACACTTCCACTGTGTAGCCAAGCAAAATATCATCAGCCGTACATTGATGTCACTGTGCCTGGTGGGATTCCTCTCTGTGGAGTTTTAATCTGTAAACTACCTTGTATATTATTAGTTCTCGGAATTTTTGTCCCATTGTGTAAGTTATGACTAATATTCTCTACATGATTGCAGTTACATTGTGAGAGTAACATCACCTTCTTGTTCTGTGTTTCAGATCAAAACTTGAGGAAAGTGATGATTGGAGTTGCTGTTGGAGTTCTCGCAGAATTTCTGTTTTTTTAGGTGTTCGTTTAGCATCGTCCTGAAATTGCTGTAACTACAGTAAGTTCAAATAATGCATTTAAACATATCCATAATGTTCAGACAATAATATAACAGGTACTTTGTATCCATGTTGTTTCAACCGTGTTGTATTGCCTTGTATATTTTTCTGTTTTTCTGTTGTGTCTTGTTTTATACTAAGTTATGTGTTGTACTGTTGCAATCAGCAGGGGAAAAAGGACCCAAACGCAGAGAGAGACAGGCAGGCAGGAGCAGTGTTGAAACTCAAAGATTTATTTCCTCCAAAAAACAAAAACAAATCAAGGGAGTCCTGTGAGCTGCAGGCAAAAACCAATACCGGGGAGAAAAAGGAGAGACGGAAAACTGACTGACGCGGACACACACAAACTGACACAAGGGGATACAAAACGATCTGACAAGAGACAAAGGGAACACAGAGGTTAAATACATGAGGTAATGAACAAATGAGGGACAGGTGACACGACAGGTGAAACACATCAGGGCGGGGCAGGACAATCAACAAAGGCGGGAACACAAAAAGTAAAACTAGACATGACAGGACAGAAAACAGACTATCAAAATAAAACAGGAAACAGGAACCACTGACAAAAACCTGAAATCAACTAAACACAGTAACTTGACAACACAGAACACAGAACACAGGAATTAACCAAAAAATACACTATAAACCAGGAGATAACTAAACAGAAATATACAGAATATACAAACACAGGGAACATGCACAAATAAACAATAAAGACAACAGAAATGAACAAACTGGAAACAGAAATATCCCTAAACCGTAACATGTACTTTGTCTTGTTTTCTGTCTCTGTGACGCTTTATGCTAAGTTTTGTTTTGCTTGTGTTTTTTTTTTTTTTTTTCTTTTTTTTGTATTTTAAAAAGCCTTTTTTAACATCGAAGGCAGGGGACTACAGATGAAAAATAGCCTTTTGGCTAATTCTGGCTTTTTTAACCTATGGGAAATCATGTGTTTTATTAATTCACGCTGTCCCCTTCCATAAATAAACTAAACTCAAACATCGGAGTGGAAACTCTGGAAATGTGTTAAAAGCTTGAATACAAAATAATATATATAAAAAAAGCCCAAACTGGTGACTAGGGCTTAAACATCATTATCTACGTAAGATAAGCAGAAACAGATTGCATGATAATAACAGGTATTAATGGGGTCTTTGTTTAGTCTTCTTGCTTAAACTGTAAAATAGTGAAAATGCCATTGTAGAATAAAATAAAACCTGCATATTTAAAAAAAATCATGAATATACAGAGTCAGGAGTAGCTTAGGAATGTACTTTATTTTTCTTTACAGTCAGATAAAAAGACATTTTGGCATTCAGGCCGCAGAAATGGCACGTGTTGCCAAAGCATATAATGCAAAAGTCAGACCATTTAATATAAAACTCTCTGAGGGGTTTTTCTGGGGGGTTTGATGTGTTGATCCATGCCGCTAACCGCAGTGAGAAGTCGAGCTGTGCTGGCACGGTGCACCACAGAGCCAGGTCAAATCATATATCTTGATGACATTTTGCATGTCTGCTGACAAACCACTTTGTTTCCTGCAACTCTGATCTGCTGACCAAATAGAGATTCAACACTTTATTGCCATACAACTCAGTGCAAGTTGCTAGGGATTTGCTTCAGTGTGCTCATGACAGGACATCAACAAAGACACAAAAAAAAAAACATAGAGCATATATATACACAGACGGGATCCCAAACAGGCTCACCACATACCTGGATGGCAGTCCAGGAGGCTATGTAACAGATGTCAGGTTAAAGTGACATGGTGCATAGGGGTGCAGAGCGCAAATCCACAACCTTTACATTAATAGAATAAATAAAGCTAGTATGGGTGGCATAAAAACATATAGAAAAGTATTATAAAAACAGTGAACAGAGAAGTGCAATTTATCCAGGCTTGTAAGGAGAACCTTTTTTCATGAGGTACTGGTTCAGTGATGGAGAGCTGTTTAGAGATTTAATGGCTCTGCAGTATGTGCTGTTGAGAAAGCAGGAGGTTTTTGTCTTAATAGCTCTCAACTTTCTCCCTGATAGGAGGATGGTGAAAAGGGAGTTGGCAGGGTGAGTCTCATCTTGTAGGATCTTTAGGCCTTTCCGGTGGATACGGGCCTCGTAGATCTCACAAATAGGGGAGAGTTTGCAGCCAATGATTTTTGAGGCCATATTGACTATCCTGTCCAGCTGCAACCTCTGCTGGACAGTATAGTTACCATACCAGACAGTAACAGAATAAGTGAGGACCCTCTCGATGGCGGCTCGGTAGAACTGCAACATTCCCCCACAGGCTACCCCAAATTTCCTCAACTGGCGAAGGAAAAAAACCCTCTGGTGGCTTTTTTGGTGATATTGGTTATGTTATCCTCCCATTTTAAAGAGGATGATATTGTTGTGCCTAAAAACCTAAAACTATCCACCCACTCCACCACCTCTCCATTGATGTCCAAGGGCTGGGACGCCTTCCCACGTCTGCGGAAGTCGACCCCTAGCTCCTTAGTTTTGGAGACATTTAACTCTTAAGTTGTGGATGGACCAGGTTTCTATAAGCAACATCATCATCAAGGAAAGTTTGTGTTCTATAATTAGTTAGATTAAAAAAAACAAGATTGCCGTTGTCAATATAATTTTAAAGGGGACATATATAAAAAAAATCTCTTTTCAGTGCTAGTGCACAAACATTTAGGTATCTGGAGTGTCTACCAACCAAAAACTGAACCCCAAATTGCTCCTGATGGTCAGACAGCACCTTGCATGGTAGCTCGCTGTCATCGGGGTGTGAATGGATGAATGTAATATAAACTGCTTTATTAATATTATCCTGCTGCTTGTAGTTGTTAAAAGTCCTAACTGAGCTAGATGTGATGGGCATTAGAAAACTAGACTTTTAAGACCAAAGCCTGCTGTCACGATGTAAAAGAAATGTGAATTTTTTTTTGTAGCTAAAGTAAAATATAATGTGACTTATTTTTTTATTTGGATATTTGTGTAATTGACATTGCTTAGGACAATCATGTTCTGCTTCTTTTTATTTCTTAACGTGCTAAGTCAAGTGTTTGTCAGGTTGAACTAGACACTGTTGTTGGCTGTGATATCAGAATTGTTCATGTACAGTATGTTTTATCTGATTCACTCTCAGGGCATCATGTAATTTCAATTCAATTCAATTCAATTTTATTTATAGTATCAAATCATAACAAGAGATATCTCGAGACACTTTACAGATAGAGTAGGTCTAGACCAAACTCTGTACTTTACGAAGCCCCAACTATTACAGTGGTTGCCTCAAGAGCAAGCATTAGCAGTAGCTATTGCGACAGTGGCAAGGAAAAACTCCCTTTTTTTGTTAGGAAGAAACCTCGGACAGACCCAGACTCTTGGTAGGCGGTGTCTGACGGCACCAGTTGGGGGAGTGGTGAATGGTGGCAATAATAGTCATAATAAAGATAGTGAAGCAGTGATCACAATGGTAGTCATAGTAGTTCATGTCATAGTAGGGCACAGCAGGGCGTTACGGGGTGTAGTGTGGCACAGCAGCCTGGGTGGACGCGGTTGGACGCGGCAGGACGCAGTCGGACACTGCGGGGAAACGCAGAGCGTAGCAGGGTGTAGTAAGTCCATAGCGTCAGCTGCACCCAGGACCCCGGTGTAGGTGCCACCCAATTCCAAGGCGATGTTCTGGGTGAAGAAGAAGCAAAGGGACTCCGGGGAGAAAACTCCCCAGAGCTAGGTTAGTAACAGGCATTTCTGGGACTAAGATGCACACAAAAGGAGACAAGTGAAAAGAGAGAAGAGGGAGCGGCTCATTGTGTCCTTGGAAGGAGCTTCCCACAGCAGTCTAGAGTTATAATAGCATAACTAAGAGAGGCAGGCTAAAGAGAGGGGCCCTGGACCGGGCTCGTACTCTCCCCTGCCGGAACGGGCTTGTACTTCCTGCCTCCCTCTACTCTACTCTACTATGCTGC
This sequence comes from Sander lucioperca, assembly GCF_008315115.2. Classification (NCBI taxonomy): domain Eukaryota; kingdom Metazoa; phylum Chordata; class Actinopteri; order Perciformes; family Percidae; genus Sander; species Sander lucioperca. Next base: position 30,267,522 of record NC_050178.1, read on the forward strand.
AACTCCTCACTCCCTAACTATAAGCTTTATCAAAGATGATGGTTTTCAGTTTATTCTTAAATGTGGCGACGGTGTCAGCCCCCCGAACCCAAGTTGGGAGCTGGTTCCACAGGAGAGGAGCCTGGTAGCTGAAGGCTCTGGCTCCGATTCTACTTTTAGAGACTCTAGGAACCACAAGTAGCTCTGAGTTCTGGGAGCGCAGTGCTCTAGTGGGACAATAAGGTACTAAAAGCTCTTCTATGTATGATGGTGCTTGACCATTTAGTGCTTTGTAGGTCAGGAGAAGGATTTTAAATTCAATCCTGGATTTTACAGGAAGCCAATGCAGAGAAGCTAATACAGGAGAAATGTGATCTCTTTTGTTAGTTCTTGTCAGAACACGTGCTGCAGCATTCTGGATCAGCTGGAGGGTCTTGAGGGACTTATTTGAGCAGCCTGATAGTAAAGAATTACAGTAGTCCAGCCGGGAAGTTACGAATGCATGGACTAGTTTTTCAGCATCGTTTTGAGACAGGATGTTCCTGATTTTGGCAATGTTACGAAGATGGAAAAAGGCTGTTCTTGAGGTTTGTTTTAAGTGGGCGTTAAAGGATAGATCCTGGTCAAAAATGACTCCTAGATTTCTGACAGTAGTGCTGGAGGCCAGGGCAATACCATCTAGGGTAGCTATATATTTAGATAATGAAGTTCGGTGGTGCTTGGGTCCCAGCACAATAACTTCCGTTTTGTTTGAGTTCAACATCAGAAAATTGTGGGTCATCCAGGATTTTATATCTTTAATGCACGCTTGAAGTTTAGCTAACTGACCGCTTTCGTCTGGCTTGATTGACAGATATAATTGGGTGTCGTCTGCGTAACAGTGAAAGTTAATTGAGTGTTTCCTAATAATATTGCCTAGAGGAAGCATATATAAAGAGAATAGAATTGGTCCAAGCACTGAGCCTTGAGGAACGCCATGGCTAACTTTAGCGTATTTGGATGGTTTATCGTTAATATTAACAAATTGGGATCGCTCAGAAAAATAGGACTTAAACCAGCTTAGTGCGATTCCTTTAATGCCAACTAAATGTTCCAGTCTCTGTAAGAGGATGGTATGGTCAATAGTGTCGAATGCAGCACTAAGATCTAATAAGACAAGTACGGAGACAAGTCCTTTGTCAGCAGCAGTTAGAAGGTCGTTAGTGATTTTCACCAGTGCCGTCTCTGTGCTATGATGCATTCTAAATCCTGACTGAAAGTCTTCAAATAGACTATTTCTATGCAGAAAGTCACACAATTGATTAGCGACTACCTTCTCAAGGATTTTGGAGAGAAACGGGAGGTTAGATATAGGTCTATAGTTGGCTAAGACCTCAGGGTCGAGGGTGGGTTTTTTCAGAATAGGTTTTATCACAGCTACTTTAAAAGACTGCGGTACGTGACCCGTTAATAAGGACATATTGATCGTATCTAGTAATGTGGTGTTGACCACAGGTAGTGCTTCTTTAAGTAGCTTCGTTGGAATGGGGTCTAAGAGACAGGTAGTTGGCTTAGCTGAAGAGACCCTTAACATTAATTGTTGGAGGTCTAAAGGATAAAAGCCGTCTAAATAAGTATCAGGTCTTATCGTTCTCTCTAGCCCTCCTGCGCCCAATGGTGAGTCGTTGGAAGCTGTGGGCAGAAGGTGATGAATTTTTTCTCTAATTGTTATAATTTTATCATTAAAAAAGGTCATGAAGTCATCACTGCTCAGAGCTATAGGAATAGATGGCTCAATAGAGCTGTGACTATCTGTCAGTCACAGCAGT
>NC_050178.1:30274508-30309508 GCF_008315115.2 Sander lucioperca
CTGTGGCGTACTCCTTTAGAGCAGTTAATGCCTTCACGATTTCAGGCAGCTGGTAGCGAACAGCTTTCACAGCTTCAACTCTGCACTCCCACCTGGTTGTTGACAATGCTTTAAGTGTAAGATTCTTGACGTGTTCTTTGAGAATGGTCCAACGTTGAACTGAGGAGCTGAAAAGAGTGTAAAGTTGCTGTAACAGCCCAAAGAAGCTGATGGACGTCACAGAGGACTTGGCTGCATCACCAATAACAAGATTCAGTGTGTGACTTCCACAAGGAACACAAAACGCTTTGTCGTTTAATTCCAGCACTCTCTTTTGGACTCCCTGCTTTTTACCTTGCATGTTGCTCCCGTTATCGTAAGACTGGCCTCGACAGTTGCAAAGATCCAATCCTAGTGTTTCTAGTTGGCCTAAAAATGTCTCACATAAGCCTTTTCCTGTTGTGTCAAGTGCCTGAAGAAATCCAACAAAGTGCTCATGGATGGAGACACCTTTTGATAACTCACAATTAACAATTCGTAGCACCACTGAGAGCTGCTCATTGTGACTGAGGTCTGGAGTGCAGTCCATAATTACTGCATAGTATTTGGCTGTTTTCACTCTCTCTACAATTGCATCAGTTGTACATTTTTCCACAAGGGAAATAAGTTCATTTTGGATATGCTTGCTTAAATAGGTGTCAGTTAGCTGTTTTGCCTGAATTCTCCTCAGATGCTCTCGCATCACTGGGTCAAACTGAGCCATTAATTGTACTTGTCCAAGGAAATTTCCATTACCAGATTTGAACAATTTGTCTGAGTGGCCACGAAATGCAAGATTGTGCTCTGCCAGATGGTTTACAATTCTCTATAGCTGTGTTTGTTTGTAGTTTCTGTGAAAGATTGCGCCAAGCATCCATGTTTGTGATGTGTTCTGCAGACTTCTCATGCTGTCTCAAGTGGGCAGAAAGATTTTTCCAGTAATTGAACCCATCCGCACTTAGCTGAGTGGCCTTTTCTCGGTTACCAAACAAGCGGCAACAAAAGCACATAACACAGTCATTTTTTTCATTGTACATGAGCCAGGACCTCCTTATTTTTTCTCCATTCTTCATTTGCAGGTAATAATTGCTGCTTGTAAATCTTCGCCCCTCTTGATTTTTAGGATAAATTCTGTCGTCCTTGCTCTGAACTGGGCCTCTCTGCACTATTGAGCAGCGCTCTTTGTCAGTGAGATGTTTTGGCCAGAGTGCTGGGTCATCTTCAAGAGTAACACATTGGTCAGAATGACTGCTAGTACTCATTAGTTGTTCATTGGAATTGTTGTCTTTTTCGTCATAGACGTCGTCATCATTATTATCACTGTCAATGAAAGTGAACGCGTAAGTTTTGTTACCTGAAGTTGAAGGATCCTCCTCATCCTGTAAAGTTGCCTTGGATGTAACGTTAGCAGCAATATCGCTTGAGCAGCCTGGGCTGGCACTGTCGGCAGCAACGGGTAGCTCCTCCTCGCTAGCAGCAGTGCTAACGGTCGTGATGGTGGTTGTAGCATGGGTTGTAGCGTTGTTGTCATTGTCAGCGGCGGGCATCACAAAAAAGTTTGTTAACTTCGGCAATTTTTTTAAAAACGTTTTGCTTTCCTCCCGCTTCCTCCTTTTTTCAGCACCACTTGGGTAGTTTGGCTTCATTGTTACTCTACTCTGTACACTGTCTGTCTGTTACTCTACACACGCACCCTGTCTGTCTGTTACTCTACACACGCACCCTGTCTGTCTGTTACTCTACACACACACCCTGTCTGTCTGTTACTCTACACACGCACCCTGTCTGTCTGTTACTCTGCACACACACTCTGTCTGTCTGTCACTTTTTTTTCTCCGTATTTTGGCGCATTACAGCCTTGTCACTTTCGCAGATGCGCAGTAAGTGAGATAATGGAATAGTCCAATCATGTAGTGAGGTGGGGGGGCCCCCTCCGGTCTGCAAAACTAATGATTTGATGCCATTTTTCGAAATATATAATTTGCGAAAAGTAAAAAAAAAAAAAAAAAAAAAAAAAACTTAAGCATAAGTTAATGGGGCATTTTGGGGGCCCCTAGGTAGCTCGGGGCCCAAGGCAATTGCCGACCTTTGCCTAATGGTAAAGTCCGCCTCTGCCTATCAGCAGAGCAATCACGTAATGCACAGCAGACTATAGTGCAGGTGGATTCTTTTCTGAAATATAGTGACTTTATTTTTCTCAAAATATCAGGACTCCTCCAAACCTCAGAGAACACAGATGGGATGAGATCTATTTTGAATGTGCAAGTTTTGGACATGAGCAAAAATCTTGCTCAAACATCTGAAATATTACAGTCCAGGGGTTTATTAATACATTTAAATGAATAATGTATCAATGAGGTGAATAATTGGCATATGCACATTTAAGGAGGTTATTTCCTCAACAAAAGATGCAAAAGAGGAGGGAGTAGTAAATGATGCTAGGATACATGTGTGCTGACTCAGATATAATTAGAAAAGTTGATCCAAAGGAGAATAAATAGATGAAAGCAATACAGAATGCCTGAGAGCCTTACTGCAATATATTCCATTATGTTATTATATTTGGATTGTAATCTGTTTCCCTTTACATGAAGATATTTCCAGCATATTGATTCAGAAAAAGGTAGAAATAGGGGCATACAAATTCACCAGAATGCAGGAAATGAAGTGTTTAATGCTCAGCATTTTCCCCCAGGACCCCCAGTCCCCCCCCCCCCCATCTTAAGTAGCCACACAGATCTGGGAAAGCAGATTTGGGTTGCCAGACCAGTTATGATTAGGCCAAATGTTGGTGCCATCCAACTAACGTCTACAAAATGGAAGCTAAAATGAACATACACTGGCTATTAATCACCGTTTTGCATTCAGTTTATTTAAAGGGGTCCAGGCTAAGGCCCAAATCTACTCAAGTCCTAGAAACGCCCCTGAATACAACTAATGGTTCATGAAGCTTCATCAGATCCAAACTAACAATAATTACATTTTCTGTAAAGCCTTTAAATCTTCCAACAAACCCAACTCTCCACTTCTTCTTCTTCTTCTTCTTCTTGTTATTAACATGAATATTGACAGATTCTCCCAGCGAGGTAGCGCGGCCCCTCATCCATCCTGCTATCCTCCCGCTGCACACATCATTTGTTTGGGGCTCCTGGGCGATACATCACTGTGGCGGGGCACAGAAAAGCTCTTTAAGTTACATAAACACAATGTCACCGAGGCTCCCACGGGCAGCTGGTGATGGATGGGACCGCACGCAGAAAACAGAGAGAACCAACTCACTGCAGCGCTGGAATGTAACTGAGTACATCTACTCCAGTACTGTACTTGAGTCCAAATGTTGAGGTACTTGTACTTTACTTGAGTCTTTTCTTTTCATGCCACTTTCTACTTCTACTCCGCTACATTTCAGAGAGAAATATTGTACTTTTTACTCCACTACATTCATCTATTACAGCTTTAGTTACTAGTTACTTTACACATTAAGATTTCTGCACACACACAGACACACAGACCCACAGACAGACACACACACAAGCACAAAGACAGACACACACACACACACACACACACACACACACATGATCCGAGTTTGTGTCTCTACATATGTGATGCTTGCTGATACACGACACACTGTTGGCTTTCCTCTTCTCAGCTCATACCAATGAGTTCTCACTCTGTCCTTATTTCCCCTTTACTTCCTCTGGTCTGCTGCTTTACTGTGTCACTGCTAAATAACTTCAGAAACATCCAGAGTCCTGACTCAATTTGTGTGCCAACGTTGGCTCTGATATTCAACGCTTATAAGAGCAAAGAGGAAAAAGAGCATCAACATGTTCTGGAGGGAAAAAGCTTCGAGGTGTTCCAGTGATTCAGAACAGAATGAAACCCAAAGCTCGCTGTTACCATGGAAATATTTTACCGAACCCTGGAACGGCTATAGAGAGCTGCTACCATTGAAGTCTATGATCGTTTCTGTACTTGTTCCCTTTTTTTGCCATCTTTAAAATGTTCTTTTGCGCCGAATTCAACGTTTTATGGCCAGGATTCATGTAGTAGCTGGCTGGCTCAGCTCCAGACTTAAAAGTCTTTATAAAAGCATTTAATGAAGCAGCGAAGGAGGTATTGAACGGGAAAAAAACACTTCCAGAACCAGAGCTGTTCGGAAGGTGGGCACTGACTGTTGAGCTTTATTAAAGGAGATACGTTTTATATGTTATTAGATTTCCCTGTTTGGACTGACAACAGTTCATTGAATGGACAATTGTCCGGCCGAATGTTCCTCACCGTGCAAAACTCGTTTTGAGAAACACCAACCTTCGAGCTAACGAGCTACACGCTGAAATATCAAGTTTAGAAGAAGATGTGAATGTTACAACAAGGCAGGCCTGCTTGGTTCTTTCAGGGAATGATTGTAAAGATTTACTAAGAATATGTTTAGGGCATTTCCTCTCTAACTGGGAGGTTTTGGGACTGATTGGTGGGATTGCTGTGGACGAAGTACACACAGAGATACACTGGTAAGAGCCAATGAGGTTTGCAGAGCCACCGTCTGCGTCCGGAGCTTAGCGCCACCCAAGACGACTGTGAAAAAAGAAGAAATGCAAACAACCCAGAGAGTTTATTCTCCTATCCCAGAATGCATCTGTGGTGTGGCCAGACCTTCCTCCACAGTGCTGTGGAGACAGAGCTGGACATGAGAGACTAGTAGTTTCCTGACACATGATAAAAGTCCTGACTCTGGGTGTTTAATGAACATAATGGTTTGTGTTTAATCCCTGTGTGTAAATGTGTTTGTGTATTGGAAGTGTGTTTGGGTAAAAGCTAAGTAGTGAGTGTGACAGACGTGCTACGATCCCGCCGGGAGCAACAACTCTGTTCCAGTCGGTGTTCATGTGACAGAGCGACTCCGCTGACTTCAGGAAGAACTTCCTGTCGCCTGATGAATCTCCGTCTGCTGGGAGAAAACAACCAGCCTCAACCCGTCAATCTGCCTCTCTGTTAGCGATGCAGAGAGCTGACTCAACACGGAGATTACACATATACATACGTGTACAGAATATACAGTTTATATATATATATATATATATATATATATATATATATATATATATATAAACTGTATATTCTGTATATATATATGAGTGCCAGCATCTCACAGAAGAACAACACTCCACACAGCAGCCAAGTTTGTGTTGTCATGGTAACAGCAGCTCCTTCAGACGGCGGATAGAAAGTGTGACATACTTTGTTACGTCCCGTAGTGCTAGGGGTATCAGGACATAAACATAAACCAGATGTAATTGGTATTTGAGAGAATATGTATTTAGAATAAGGCAAAAAGAACTTACAACAGGAAACATGGGCCGATGGGTGCAGTGGAAGTCAAAAACGGAATAGAGATCTTCAAAATGAAGACTCCTACTACAACTTTCAGAAACAAAAGGATAAACCAAAATCTTTCCTAACTAAAGTACTTGGTAAAACAAAAACACAATGCACACAGCACCCCTGAACTTAATGTGACTATAAAGACAAACCTGTTAAATGCAAGAGCGACATCAGTTTTTAAAGCTCAACCATAGCCCACTTCCTCACACACACATCTCAACGAGGCAAACAAATCTGGTCTGGCAGCTGCCTCGACTGCCAGTCACGCAGGCTATTACAGTTTTTTATGATTACTGTGACAATTTCTACACAGCACAACATCTGTCTGTGTAGGCTATACAATTAACACATTTCTTGTTGCTTTGACACAAAATGCATACAGTTAACACAAATTTAAAATGCTTGAACTTCTTTTACACACAAGCTCCACCAAGACCAAAACAATGGATCTTTACTGCCAAATTTACAAATGCTTTCACTCTGTATGTCAGAACAGATAACATCATGTTCTAAACCTAACGTATAGGCTAAAGTCAAAGTGAACAGCTGATTATATTGTAAATTGAAACAAATATATCCCCTGGATTTTGTTCCATTGCTACTGAGAAACAGCTGATTGAAGTTATGCAAATAGATGGATCACAGCTGATTGACATCTAGGAAACACACTCAGGTGTTGAGGTTCTTTCAATCGCTTGATCATATGGTAGTACATACAGAGGTCCTATTTGAACAATATAGATGAACACAAAGAAAGGAGGAAAATGCCTGCACAAGGGAGAGGAAGACGAGTTCTAGGACAATTCTGTCTCTGTCTTCTGTTTTTCATAGACCGTACATTCTATAAAGCTACTCTGAGATGGGTCATTCATTTTCGATATTGAATTTCTGCAGCAAAAGAAACAAAATGCATACATTTACTAAACCCAACAAAACAAAAATGTAGAAAGGCTTCAAGAGAAACTGCAGTGCAAAACACAATCTATGATCAATACAATATACTATTGTCTATTATTGTATAAGGGCAGACCTGATATGTATCAAATACATGTAGTTTCTGTAATTCCATCTGATGTTAGTGTTTTTATGACATTGTGCATTATGATTGATTGTGATTGATTAAATGTCCCTGTTGGAAGAGAACATGTGTTAGTGTTTTGGAAGAATTATTTGATTTTGAGAAATGATTGCATTGTTTTGGTAGACATAGTACATTGTGTTAGTGTATTATTGTATTTTGAAAATCAGTGTTGGAGTTTAGTTTACAATGTGTGATTTAGAGAATGAAATGAACTGTTTTGCCAATTGTGTGTTTTAGGTATGTTGGTGCGTTAAGAGTTTAGAAAAGCTGTTAAAAGAATTGAAAAAATTGTCATAGCGCTCGTATAAAACTGTAAAAAAAAAAGTCATGAAAAGTCATAGTATAGTATGTCGAAAAAAGCCATAAAAAGTATAGTATAGTATGTCGAAAAAAGTCATGAAAAAATCATAGTATAGTATGTCGAAAAAAATTATAAAACAGTCATTGTATAGTATGTCGAAAAAAGTAAAAAGAAGTTAAGGTGTAGTATGTCAAAAAAAGTCCAGAAAGTCATAGTATAGTATGTTGAAAAAAGTCAAAAAAGTCATAGTATAGTATGTCAAAAACAGTCATAGTATATTATGTCGAAAAAAGTTATAAAAGACACATAGTATTGTATGTCAAAAAAAGTCATAAAAAGTCATAGTATATTATGTCGAAAAAAATGAAAAGTGATAATATAGTATGTCAAAAAAAGTCATAAAACAGTCATAGTATAGTATGTCAAAAAAAGTCAAAGTATAGTATGTCAAAAAAAGTCATGAAAAAGTCATAGTATAGTATGTCGAAAAAATCATAAAACAGTCATAGTATAGTATGTCGAAAAAAGTATAAAGAAGTTAAGGTGTAGTATGTCAAAAAAGTCATAAAAAAGACAAAGTATAGTATGTCAAAAAATGTCATGCAAAAATCACAGTATAGTATGTCGAAAAAAGTCATGAAACAGTCATAGTAAAGTATGTCGAAAACAGTCATAAAGAAGTCATAGTATAGTATGTCGAGAAAAGTCATAAAAAAGTCATAGTATATTATGTCGAAAAAAGTCATGAAAAAGTCATAGTATAGTATGTCAAAAAAAGTCATAAAAAAGTCATACTATGTCAAAAAAAGTCATAAAAGAGTCTAGTATAGTATGTCGAAAACAGTCATAAAGGAGTCATAGTATAGTATGACGACAACAGTCATAGTATATAGTATGTTGAAAAAAGTCATAAAACAGTCTAGTATAGTATGTCGAAAACAGTCATAATATAGTATGTCGAAAGAAGTCATAAAAAAGTCATAGTATAGTATGTCAAAAAAGTCATAAAGAAGTCATAGTATAGTATGACGACAACAGTCATAGTATATAGTATGTTGAAAAAAGTCATAAAAAAATCATAGTGTAGTATGTCAATAAAGATCATAAAACAGTCATAGTATAGTATGTCGAAAAAAGTAAAAAGAAGTTAAGGTGTAGTATGTCAAAAAAGTCATAAAAAAGACAAAGTATAGTATGTCAAAAAATGTGATGCAAAAATCACAGTATAGTATGTCGAAAAAAGTCATGAAACAGTCATAGTAAAGTATGTCGAAAACAGTCATAAAGAAGTCATAGTATAGTATGTCAAAAAAGTCATAAAAAAGACAAAGTATAGTATGTCAAAAAAAGTCATGCAAAAGTCATAGTATAGTATGTCGAAAAAAGTCATGAAACAGTCTAGTATAGTATGTCGAAAACAGTCATAATATAGTATGTCGAAAGAAGTCATAAAAAAGTCATAATATAGTATGTCAAAAACAGTCATAGTATAGTATGACCAAAAAAGTCATAAAGAAGTCATAGTATAGTATGACGACAACAGTCATAGTATATAGTATGTCGAAAAAAGTCATAGTATAGTATGTCGAAAAAAGTCATAAAAAAGTCATAGTACAGTATGTCAAAAAAGTCATAAAACAGACATAGTATAGTATCTCGAAAGACATCATAAAACAGTCATAGTATAGTATGTGAAAAACAGTTATAGTATAGTATGTCGAAAAAAATGAAGTGATAATATAGTATGTCGAAAAAAGAAGTCATAGTATAGTATGTCGAAAAATGTCATGAAGAAGTCATAGTATAGTATGTGAAAAAAAGTCATGAAAAAATCATAGTATAGTATGTCGAAAAAAAAGTAATAAAACAGTCATAGTATAGTATGTCGAAAAAAAAGTAATAAAAAAGTCATAGTATAGTATGTCGAAAAAAGTAATGAAAAAATCATTGTATAGTATGTCGAAAAAAAAGTAATGAAAAAGTCATAGTATAGTATTTCGAAAAAGGTCATGAAAAAATCATTGTATAGTATGTCGAAAAAAAAGTTATAAAAAAGTCATAGTATAGTATGTCCAAAAAAGTCATAGTATAGTATGTCGAAAAAAGTAATGAAAAAATCATTGTATAGTATGTCGAAAAAAAAGTAATGAAAAAGTCATAGTATAGTATTTCGAAAAAGGTCATGAAAAAATCATTGTATAGTATGTCGAAAAAAAAGTTATAAAAAAGTCATAGTATAGTATGTCCAAAAAAGTCATAATATAGTATGTCGAAAAAAATAAAGTCATAGTATAGTATGTAAAAAAAAGTCCAAAAAGTCATAGTATAATATGTCAAAAAAAAGTCATGAAAAGTCATATTACAGTATGTCGAAAAAAGTCATAAAAAAGACATAGTATAGTATGTCGAAAAAAAGTCATAAAACAGTATTGTATAGTGTGTCGAAAACAGTCATAGTATATAGTATGTTGAAAAAAGTCATAAAAAAATCATAGTGTAGTATGTCAATAAAAGTCATAAAACTGTCATAGTATAGTATGTTAAAAAAGTCATAAAAAGTTATAGTATAGTATGTCAAAAAAAGTCATAAAAAAGTCAAAGTATAGTATGTCAAAAAAGTCAGCAAAAGTCATAGTATAGTATGTCGAAAAAATCATGAAACAGTCATAGCATAGTATGTGGAAAACAGTCATAGTATAGTATGTCGAAAAAAGTCATAAAGAAGTCATAGTATAGTATGTCGAAAGAAGTCATAAAACAGTAATAGTATACTATGTCAAAAAAGTCATAAAAAAGTCAAAGTATAGTATGTCAAAAAAGTCATGCAAAAGTCATAGTATAGTATGTCGAAAAAAGTCATAGTATAGTATGTCAAAAAAAGTCATAAAAAAGTCATAGTACAGTATGTCAAAAAAGTCATAAAACAGACATAGTATAGTATCTCGAAAGACATCATAAAACAGTCATAGTATAGTATGTGAAAAACAGTTATAGTATAGTATGTCGAAAAAAATGAAGTGATAATATAGTATGTCGAAAAAAGAAGTCATAGTATAGTATGTCGAAAAATGTCATGAAGAAGTCATAGTATAGTATGTGAAAAAAAGTCATGAAAAAATCATAGTATAGTATGTCGAAAAAAAAGTAATAAAACAGTCATAGTATAGTATGTCGAAAAAAAAGTAATAAAAAAGTCATAGTATAGTATGTCGAAAACAGTCATAAAAAAGACATAGTATAGTATGTCGAAAAATGTCATAAAGAAGTCATAGTATAGTATGTCGAAAAAAGTCATGAAAAAATCATTGTATAGTATGTCGAAAAAAAAGTAATGAAAAAGTCATAGTATAGTATGTCGAAAAAAGTCATGAAAAAATCATTGTATAGTATGTCGAAAAAAATAAAGTCATAGTATAGTATGTAAAAAAAGGTCCAAAAAATCATAGTATAATATGTCAAAAAAAGTCATGAAAAGTCATAGTACAGTATGTCGAAAAAAGCCATAAAAAGTCATAGTATAGTATGTCGAAAAAAGTCATAAAAAAGACATAGTATAGTATGTCGAAAAAAAGTCATAAAACAGTATTGTATAGTGTGTCGAAAACAGTCATAGTATTGTATGTCGAAAAATGTCATGAAGAAGTCATAGTATAGTATGTCAAAAAAGTCGTAAAAAAGTCATAGTATAGTATATCTAAAAAAGTCATATAACACTCAAAGTATAGTATGCCGAAAAAAAGTCATAGTATTGTATGTCAAAAAATGTCGAAAAAAGTCATAAAGAAGTCATAGTATAGCAGGTCAAAAAAAGTCAAGAAACTGTCATAGTATCGTGTAGTAGTAGTATAGTGTCATCGCTTGCGCATGCGAGAGGTAGCGACATCAATGCCCGCTTTCTCCAGAGAACATTAGAATATTCCCTGTTTTTGACATGTGTTTGTCTCTGGTTGCTTTACAACCAAAACTATAAATTCTGACTTTTTTTGACATACTATACTATGACTTTTTTATGATTTTTTTCGACATACTATACTATGACTTTTTTATGATTTTTTTCGACATACTATACTATGACTTTTTCCTGACTTTTTTTGACATACTATACTATGACTTCTTTATAACTTTTTTGACATACTATACTATGACTTTTTATGACTCTTTTCGACATACTATATTATGACTGTTTTCGACATACTATACTATGATTTTTTTCTGACTTTTTTTGACATACTATACTATGACTTTTTTATGATTTTTTTCAACATACTATACTATGATTTTTTTATGACTTTTTTCAACATACTATACTATGATTTTTTTATGACTTTTTTCAACATACTATATACTATGACTGGTTTCGACATACTATACTATGACTTCTTTATGACTTTTTTGGACATACTATACGATGACTTCTTTATGACTTTTTTGGACATAATATACTATGACTGTTTTTGACATACTATACTATGACTTTTTTTGACATACTATACTATGACTTCTTCATGACTTTTTTGACATACTATGATTTTTTTATGACGTTTTTCAACATACTATATACTATGACAGTTTTTGACATACTGTACTATGACTTCTTTATGACTTTTTTGGACATACTATACTATGACTTCTTTATGACTTTTTTTGACATACTATACTATGACTTTTTTATGACTTTTTTGGACCTACTATACTATGACTTCTTTATGACTTTTTTGGACCTACTATACTATGACTGTTTTTGACATACTATACTATGACTTTTTCATTACTTTTTTGACATACTATACTATGACTTTTTTATAACTTTTTGGACCTATTATACTATGACTGTTTTTGACATACTATACTATGACTTTTTCATGACTTTTTTGATATACTATACTACGACTTCTTTATGACTTTTTTGGACATACTATACGATGACTTCTTTATGACTTTTTTGGACATAATATACTATGACTGTTTTTGACATACTATACTATGACTTTTTTTGACATACTATACTATGACTTTTTTTGACATACTATACTATGACTTCTTCATGACTTTTTTGACATACTATGATTTTTTTATGACGTTTTTCAACATACTATATACTATGACAGTTTTTGACATACTGTACTATGACTTCTTTATGACTTTTTTGGACATACTATACTATGACTTCTTTATGACTTTTTTGGACATACTATACTATGACTTCTTTATGACTTTTTTGGACCTACTATACTATGACTGTTTTTGACATACTATACTATGACTTTTTCATGACTTTTTTGATATACTATACTATGACTTTTTTATGACTTTTTCGACATACTATACTATGACTTCTTTATTACTGTTTTCGACATACTATACTAGACTGTTTTATAACTTTTTTTGACATACTAGGGCCCCTATCCCCTGCTGGAGCTGCTACCCCCACGACCCGACACCGGATAAGCGGATGAAGATGGATGGATATACTATGACTGTTTTCCACATACTATACTATGACTGTTTTATGATTTTTTTCGACATACTATACTATGATTGTTTTATGACCTTTTTGACATACTATACTTTGACTTTTTTATGACTTTTTTTGACATACTATACTTTGACTTTTTTATGACTTTTTTTGACATACTATACTATGACTGTTTTATGACTTTTTTCGACATACTATTCTATGACTTTTTATTGCTTTTTTCGACATACTATACTATGACATTTTTGACTTTTACGACATACTATACTAAGATTTTCTTTGACTTTTACGACATACTATACTAAGATTTTCTTTGACTTTTACGACATACTATACTAAGATTTTCTTTGACTTTTACGACATACTATACTAAGATTTTCTTTGACTTTTTCGACATACTATACTTTGACTTTTTGACTTTTTTGGACATATACCATAGTATATGTCCACTTTTTGAACTTTTTTCAACATACTATACTATGACTTTTTATTTTTTATGACATACTATATTATGACTTTTTTTGACTTTTTTCGACATACTATACTATGACTTTTTTTGACTTTTTTCGACATACTATACTATGACTTTTTTTGACTTTTTTCGACATACTATATTATGACTTTTCATTTTTTTCGACATACTATACTATGACTTTTCATTTTTTAAGACATACTATACTATGACTTTTTTTTGACTTTTTCGACATACTCTACTATGACTTTTTTCGACATACTATGATGATTTATAAAGATATATACTGTATCAGTGTCACATTATCACTCAGTTTCTCTGCTGAGGATTCACGATGCAGCTGCCACCCAAAATATCCAGATAACCATTTGTGTATTTTCAGGCTGAAGTTCTCCCTGCTCGGCCCAGATAAGACCCCACACTGAGCCTCTGTATGGGTTATTTTGTGTCCAGGCTTTGATCTGCTGCTTCCCCATGTTCTTGAATACAAAACAGGGTCCTGAGAAACAGGGTCCTGAGAAGGCGGCAACATACTCCCAGCTGGAGGACTGCAACACAGAAATATACAAAGACAGCTAGAATGTATTTTTGTAGTTACAAAAGCAAAACATGTCAGTCAAATCAGGGGCCCGTTTCAGAAAGCAGGTTTAGTGAAAACTCTGAGTTTGTTAACCCTGAGATGAGGGAAACTCTGGGTTTTCCGTTTCAGAAAGAGAGGTAACTTAACCTCAGAGTCAGTTACTATGGTAACTGAGCCTGTGAACCTAACCTGGTTAGGAGCAGGTTTTCTTCTCTCAGACTCCTCCCTCTGACACAGCCTTCTTTCATTTCCTCATTCATTCAGTCTGTATCAGGCGCATTTTAGCGCAGTTTGTTATCTGCATGAATGAAAAAACAGTGTTGATTTATTAACCGTGTTAGGCAGACTATAAAATGTTTATTTTCTCAAAACATGGCATTTCATTTTGTCAATGATCCCGTTGATGAAGAAGCTGTATGACTTCTCAGGGAGTTAAACATACGTCGGGAGATGATATTGAGGCCCCGACTATAGATGCATTTTCATTTCCAGATACTAGCCTACCTATTTGAGCGGTATGGTTTTTCTTCCCAGTCTATCAGTTATGTATCCTACATAACCTTATCCATCCCCATATCATTAACGTCACCCATCGTGGACATGCTCTACATCTCAGCACATTCTTTGTGTCGCTTTACGTTTTTTTGCAAACAGCAGTTTTCTTTAGAACATTAGTGATGCGGAGCATATTAGTAAAGCCACTGTAGCAAAGCGCCGTCAGAAGAGTGCGACTCGCTCTGAAACGGGTTTTAAACGTTTTTGTAGTGTTCCCTGGACACAAACCAGTAAGAGCCATTAGAAAGGAGTTCCCCAGTATTGCAGGTGAATGATGTAAACCCTTTGAAATAAAAGATTATGAATTATAATTCTGTTAATGATGGTGCTGCAGCTTCAGAATGGGATTAGTAGGCCTAGGACTTTTTCACCCATAGGATTGCACCTAAATGAAATAGATTATAGGTTCAATACAATTTCACCAGTAATATTATAGCCTACTTATGATTAAATATGATATTAATACACTATATTGGAACTTACACATTTACTCTAGCAGCAATTTTCTCCCATGCAAATTCTCTCTTTTGCAGCAGCCACTGTTTTTTTTTTTTTTTTTTTTAACTAAATACATATTCAAACTCGCTGTATGTGCGCCTGAGTATTTCTGCCGACCAGTTTGTTTGTGGTTGTTACCATGGTGAATCGTAGTATCATGGCTCCATTCATGCTGCCTTTTTATTGTGGTGGTGCACGCGCTTAACCCTGAGTGAACCTACTCTGAGTTGATTGAACCAACTCTAATCAGCTGTTCTGGAACCGAAAACTCAGAGTTTCCCTCAGGGTAAATCAACTCAGAGATCAGGGTTAGACTCAGTGTTTGTTAAACCTCCTTCCTGAAACGGGCCCCAGGAAAAAAAAATCTATTTTCTATCTCTGTTTGTACATTATTTATATATCTGTTGCTGTGTCACTCCTCCAATTTGGTCCGGACTGAAATAGCTTGATGGATTGTCATTAGATGTGATACAGACGTTCATGTTCCCCAGAGGATACTCTCGCATTGACAACTCTATAGAGCTCAACAGTGACCGCTCACTTTTTTAACAGCTCTGGTTGTCAGGATTGGGAAACAGAACTCATGCGCAGACTGGAGTAGGTGGTAAAGAATCTTATTTTATTGAAGCTGTGAGTGTGGGCTGGCAGTGGGGGTGCTGGGTCCGAAGATGGCTGGGCTGGCAGAAGGGGTGCTGGGTCCGAAGAGGGCTGGGCTGGCAGAAGGGGTGCTGGGCTGTGTTCCTCAGTGCAGCTGCAGACTTGATGTTCCAGTGCGTGGCGTAGTTATTGGCAGCACAGGATCCAGAAGATGGGTCATTTCTGAGAACAGAGATCTTCCAGTTAGTCACGTCAGGACATGGAGCAGACAGGTAAGTACAGAGACGAGAAACTAGACTAGATACAAATATCAAAGGCTGGTGAATAAGCATACTCAGTGGTAAGCAACAATCCGGCAGGAAGAGGAAAGTCAGACTGGCATTTGAAGGCAGATGATCAGCAGGATGAGTAGCAAGTGCACTGATTGGAATTGGTGCCAGGTGTGGGGAGAATCAACAGGGGGGGGGCGGCGGCATGTCCACACTCTGTGGAACATGCAGGCGGAAACCAAAACACAGACAGATAGACCCAAAACCAAAACACACCAAACACACAGCAGGCATCACAAAATGAAGAAATAAACCAAAATCCATTCACACACACACCAGACTGTCATTGTGCGGAAGTCACGGCAGGCGGGGGCGTGACACTGGTTCCGGAAGTGTTTTTCCCCGTTCAATTGTTCCGTTCACTTTTTTAAAAGTTGCTTATATAAAAAGTTTTAAGTCCGGAAACAAGCCAACCGGCTACGAGAGTATGCTATAAAACGTGATTCGGCGCAAAAAAAAGTCAAAGGAACAAGACTGTACTTTTAGCTGTGTTGAGGGAGAAATCTGAGTCTGTACGCTCGCTCGAGAACATCTTGCATGGGGCTCGCTGTGTTTCGGGGAGTAAAAGTGAATGTAGACATCACAGTTTGTTTGCAAGAAAACACCACAGGGTCCCTGTGAACCCGCTGAGCTGCAGACTGTTGAGTGTGAGCAGACTGTGTTTGTGCATCTAGAGTCAGTGTAGCGCTGTGTGTCTGCTTCCTGTCTGTCAGAGAGTCAGCCATCCACAGATGGAGCGGGCAGGACATAATCAGCTACACGCAGCAGAGCTGCATGCCTGGATGGGTTGGCCCTGCAAGGAGAACGCTTATTAAAAACAACAAAGAAAAGCAGGAAATTTCATATTTGAGAGGCTGAAAACAGCATTTCTGCATAAACGCAGGCATGTAACGTACGGGCAGCATGCAGGACGGGCTCACAATCGACCAACAAATAATGTGTTTTATATTGTGATTTGCCACTTCTGTTTGTATCTTAATTTAGGGTATTTTAGATTAGATTTTGATTAGATTAGATTCAACTTTATTGTCATTGCACAAGTAAGGACAACCAGTACAACGAAATGCAGTTTTACATCTAACCGGTAGTGCAATCATTAAGTGTTTTTTTCTTTATAGCAGTGCTTAAAAAAGACATAAAACACAGAATGCAGTATGATCATGTTTAGTCCATTATTAAAGTGTATTAGCACTACCGGCGCTACCATTATAAGGCTTAGGCGCAGCACCTGAGCCATATGAATGTAAAATCTATGTGACCATCAAAACTAACTGAATTACTTGTCTCAGATCATATGATTGTAGTTGGTCCTAGTGGTGGGCAGATCCATCCAAAATATCGATACCAACGTTTTGGTCGTCTTTTTCAACACTTTTCTCTATGTTTTTGTCACTATTTCCAAAGTTTTGTCGATTTTTTCTGCACTTTGACGTTTTTGTTGGTTTATTCCCCCACGTTTTTGAATCTTTTCCCGACATTTTTGTCACTTTTTTCAACGTTCTTTTATCATTTTCTTTTTTTCAAATGCTATGAAATTGACAAAAACACCCAAATTCAATGAAAGTTGTGAACTGATAATTTCATTTATTTGTGAAGAGCATCGTATGTTTTTTTGACAATGTGGTTGAAAGAAACCCACATTTCTGATATAGAAACTTTTTGAAAATGGGTCAAATTTGACCTGAGGACAACAGGAGGGTTAACCTTTTTCAGTGTAATTTATCTATCTGCTCTAGCTTGTTCTACAACAACGTTCTACACACAGATATGCTAATAATAATGGTTAAAAATGATGTGAAATCGCATTTTTTATTTAAAAAAGGAATATTTTCTTGAGGGAAGCAGCCTAAACCCCCTGCTAAATATGTGCACCTAAGTCTTCCACAAACATAGGGAAACATTGCTACAATTTTCACCCACTATATCATCTTACTGGGCTGTTATTGGGATGGAAACGCTCAGTGGTAGAAGCCGTGTTTTCCACTGCGACACACGACCAACAAACTTTTCAACATGCCACAGGTGAACAAGAAATGCGAAAGCACGAGTACGTCGGAGAAATCAGAACAAGGACCAAAATGTGCCCAGAGCTAAAATCAAAAAACACAATAAGCAAGCAGATTGATGTTTTATTGCAGGATTCTCCAGCACGGTTTCGGTAACGGAATCCTGAAGGATAGGGTAAGGGTCAGGATGTTAGATGAACAAGATTATCAAAATAGTAAGCGATTATTTTTTTGTTGTTCGACTTATCGTTGTTAAGGTCCGTGCACACTGAGTCCGAAATGTTCGGACGTTAAAAAATAAATTCGACCTCACGTTGTGTCAATAATGTTTGCACACTGCCTCCGAAAATTGAATCCGTTTTTTTTCGCATCCGTAGCAAAACATTTAGCTGTGTTTTGACAAAGTGAAGGTATGAGACAATCCAGATATGCAGCACAGAAAGACGCTGGCAGAGTGCAACGTACTGCTATCAACATGGTAGACCAATGATGAGGAGAATGGAAGAGGGGGATAAGAGAACACAGACAGAAAAAGGAGAGCAACAGTGTCGTGATGGAGAGAGAGAGAGAGGGCAGGGACACTCTTTCAGGTAGACGGGGGGGCCAAACGCAAGAAGACGCAGACAGAGAGGACAGACAGAGAGGACAGGTAGAGAGAGGACAGGTAGAGAGGACAGAGATAGAGGACAGGTAGAGAGGACAGGCAGAGAGGACAGAGAGAGAGGACAGGTAAAGAGAGGACAGAGAGAGAGGACAGGTAGAGAGAGGACAGGTAAAGAGAGAGGAAAGAGAGAGAGGACAGGTAAAGAGAGAGGACAGAGATAGAGGACAGGTAGAGAGAGGACAGGTAAAGAGAGAGGACAGGTAAAGAGAGAGGACAGAGAGAGAGGACAGGTAAAGAGAGAGGACAGAGAGGACAGGTAGAGAGAGGACAGGTAAAGAGAGAGGACAGAGATAGAGGACAGGTAGAGAGAGGACAGGTAAAGAGAGAGGACAGGTAGAGAGAGGACAGGTAAAGAGAGAGGACAGAGAGAGAGGACAGGTAAAGAGAGAGGACAGAGAGAGAGGACAGGTAGAGAGAGGACAGGTAAAGAGAGAGGACAGGTAGAGAGAGGACAGGTAGAGAGAGGACAGGTAGTGAGAGGACAGGTAGAGAGAGGACAGGTAGTGAGAGGACAGGTAGCGAGAGGACAGGTAAAGAGAGAGGACAGGTAGAGAGAGGACAGGTAAAGAGAGAGGACAGGTAGAGAGAGGACAGGTAGTGAGAGGACAGGTAGCGAGAGGACAGGTAAAGAGAGAGGACAGGTAGAGAGAGGACAGGTAGAGAGAGGACAGGTAAAGAGAGAGGACAGGTAGAGAGAGGACAGGTAGCGAGAGGACAGGTAGAGAGAGGACAGAGAGAGAGAGGACAGAGAGAGAGAGGACAGAGAGAGAGGACAGGTAAAGAGAGAGGACAGGTAGAGAGAGGACAGAGAGAGAGGACAGGTAAAGAGAGAGGACAGGTAGAGAGGCAACTGTCAACAAAAAGAAGCGAGGGATGAAAGGAGGGAGAAGGAGAGAGAGGCAGAGCTACAGCAGCATATTTTGTTTTGTTTTTGCGAACATTTTCACAATGGATTAATTAATACGCATCAGACTCACCGGCAATTTCCACTGGATGGAACGTCTGCGGAACGTCTGCGGAACGTCGACGGAGTCATTAGGTTTCCATTAAAGTCAATGTGTGTATTTCCACTGACTGCAGAAGGTCTGCGTCCCGACTCCGTCCCAGCTCCGTCAGTCCCAGCCCTCCGGAGCAGATACGCAGAGCTTCTATTTTTGACGGACGACGGAGAGCTCCGCAGCAATTCTGCACAATTCAGATTGTGCGGGACAGGAAGTCGAGCACAGAAACAAAATAAAACACCCGGTTACTTTTCAAAATAAAATCCAGCGTGCTCACGGCAGGTCATATTTCCCTGCACTACACCTTGAAAACACAGCACAGAGTTGTTTCCCCTCTACTCCTCTGGATTGAAACAAACTGTTGTTGGTTTTGTGGTTCTGTTTATAGAAACTACATCCTGTTATATCGCGCGAACATACATGAATTCGCGAGATGTTGTGGTCGGCTGGCCGCAGCCGTTACGCAACAAATCCGGACCTGGTGGGTGTTGACGGACGGCGGAGCACGCAGCCGTTCAGCAGTGGAGCCGGTCCGCAGACGTTCTGCATCCTGTGGAAATCCACGGTCAGTGTGCAAGGTTTCTGTGCGTGAGGAAGACAGATACGAAAAACACATGCGAAAATGTCGGACTCAGTGTGCAAAGACCTTTACTCTATCAGACACCAAATGCTTTATTTACATTTGATATATTCAGAATAAAATGATTCAAACTTCATTTATGGATTGTCCCCAGTGTGTGACACACTTTTCTAGAGCTGCAACTACAACGATTATTGTCACGGTGGATTAATGTGTGGATTAATTTCTGTTCTTCTGAGTTGTTGTGTCTCTAAATGTGGATCAGTGTTTCCTGAAGTCCAAGATGACGTCACAACTCAAAGGTCTTCCGTCTCAGAGGAGAGAAGAAACTACAACATAATCATATTTAACAAGCTGACACACAAATTTACCTGTTTTATTATAAGAAATGACTCCAACTGATTATCCAAATAGTTGGAGATTAACTTAATAGTTGACAAGTAATCCATGAATCAATTCATCACTTGACACAGAAAACAGGAAAACTGAAACAGGAAGCTGTTCCTGTCTAAATCTGCAGACATTTTAATGCTAACCTTCCAGTTTTCTTCTCTTCTTAATCATGTGTGAATTTCCTACAACACACATCTATCTGACAGCGAAACAGGAAGGTACTCTCCCTCCCCCTGTTTCCTTCATATCTCAGTCATACCTTATCTCTGTTTCACTCCAGCTGGCTTTGGTCTTAAACCTTAAACAATTACAGTCTGAGAAGCTGGATGGGGCTATCTGTGAAGATAGATTCAGACACTTCAGACTCTGGATAGAGAACAAAGAGGCTGACACACCTCACGTAGCAGAGGAGGATTATTGTATCTGGAGATCTGGATCTCTCTTAACATATAGCTATTTGAACTGGGGACATCTGACATTTATATTATTCTCGCTTTATTCCAACAGATCCTGGACAAACAGCAGAAGAACACCTGGGAACCATGTTTAGTTTCATAAGTTTAATAAGAACAAGAAAACCAACAAAAACAAATATGTATATATCCACATATCTATATATATACATACTTACACACACACATACACACACATGCATACACAGATTTATACATGCATACATACATGTATATATACATACTTACACATATATACTCTACAAACATGCATACACATATTTATACATGCATATATACACACTTACACACATGCATACACATATTCATATATGCATACATACATGCATATATATATATATATATATATATATATATATATATATATATATATATATATATATATATATATATATATACTCACACTTACACACACACACACACACACACACACACATAGTCATACATGCATATATATGTACTTACACACACACATATACTGTACTGATACGTGAACTTCTTCATGTCTGAGCTGCTGAGACCTGAAGTGCTGATGTCGTGTAACTATTATGAGGTCAGAGGAGTAAGCAGGATTATATTGGTAATGCTGCTGAATCAGCACTCCCTCCTCAGATGGTTTTCTCAGGTCAAAGTGAGAATAATCATGAATTCCTGATTCACCAACGTTACACCGTGAAGTATGATGTTCAGAGTCAGAGCAGCTGCATCTGTATGGAAGCAAACACTAAAAGGTTGTAATCACTATTTAATACTTACAGGCGATTGTACAGCTTTTGCGGCCGCCAAACCTGCACACAAAGACAAAAAGAAACCGTGTCATTCTCAAAGCTCCCACAAAGGATGAAATGCAGCCCTACCTAAGTGTCTAGGGTTGGGATCGTTTGGATTTTGTCCGATAGGGGAACTAAAAAAATACTTTTGAAACGATGACGGTGTCATAACGACTCCTGAACTGATAAAAAAATAAAAATAAGAGCACAAAACAACAGTCGGCAACATTAAAGAGCGGCTTGTTTATTGCTAAGGCCGTATGGTCAAATTGAAATGATTTATAAATAATGTAATAACAATAACTTATATCAATAACTTATTTCACCAGTAAATTGCTGTTTAACGACAACATCACATTTCATTATGTAAAAGTGGACATTGTTAAAGCTATAGTGCGTAGTATTTGTCTCCCCCATGAGGAATTCTAAGTAATGACAACAACACTGTCGGCGCGTCCACCTGACACAAGCCTTCTGTGATCGGGCAAAGTGATCAACGTTTTAAAAAAACATAATAAAAGTATACTTTCCTGTGAGTGTTTGTGCATATGCACACGCAGCAGTGACTCTATCTCACCGATACGCCTGTAGTCCTGCTGCTGCTCATCTTGGTCCGTCTGGACAACATGCAGGTGCTGCAGGCTGCACACAAATCATTAAAAAGTGATTATGAGGGCGCCAACACGATCAGCAGCAGCCATCTAAAAGCAGCCAGGAGTGAAATAGACTGCATCTGCTGCTAAATGCTTACTTTCTGCTTTGTTAGGCAGCTAAGTGAGCCTGTAAGCTAAAATCATTTAGTAATGATCCACTGCACTTCTGTTTGGATAATAAAATACCTGCGCTGCACATTTACACGCCCAGCTGCAGGACGGATTGAAAGAGGCGGATTGTTGTGTTCGGAATTCGTACAAAAATGATTTTTCTGACCTGTTGTTGGTGTTGTTGCCTGGCGGAGGTTAACTTTGTTTGGTTTATTACTGTTTGGTCTATAAAACATGGCGGCTGACAGCCACTTGTGTCTTGTAATTTCTTCTTTAATTGTATTTGTATTTCTACTTCTATTCTTATTTTAGTTATATATGTAAGGGTTAATGCCCGATGAGGTGCCCAATGTCAGGTATTACAGTTTTTCTCAATTGTTTACACACAAATACAGGTACTTGAGACACAATGACCACAACATGTAACTCATGCACCAACCCCCTGAACCAATTCTGCTAAACTACAAGCACAATTCCTGCTTTACACTCAAATTGCAGTTCTAGAACACACTTCTTTCAAAACACTACACACAATTCTCTGCATTTGGCACAATTTTCATGAAGAAAATATCTTGTTTTCACAAGGAACACACTGCCAATCAAATATGCACACTGACTCATCACATGGGCAAACACCTGTCACACAGTTTTATAATTAGCAATCAGAGCTTAAGCATAAAAGGGCAACAGGTGAGCTCTTCTGTTTTGGAATTTTTTTTCTGCCTGGAGATGGAAAGTGTATGACCAAAATCCACAAATGCGTATACCCCTGCCCTTGTCCAAGATATGGAAGTAGCAGTTGATGCTTTTCATGGCTGGATTCGCCATGCTAGGCGATATTTCCCCCGCTGCTTGGCCAGGGAAAACATTGCTTGTGATGTGGATGAGGTGCTGTGGCCTGAGTGAAACAGAAGAGAGGATGCAGCATAGTTTTTTTTTCTGTAACTGTATACAGTAAATTCTTCTGTTGTTTTGTATGTAGACCACTGTATGTGCAACTTTGTGTTGGTTGGGATGTACACTGTGTACATTGTTTTTGTGGGAAAAATTAAATATATTTGTTACCGTGTATTTGTGTGTTCTGAGTATAAAATCAATATTCTCAAATATTTTACAACACACTTATTGTCTGTAGTAAGTGTAACACTGAACAAAAAAAAGACCTAAGTCATTATGATGAATGGTGTTTTCTATTCATCATAGTGTTTTACATTGAGCACATCAGCATTCAACTGGTTGTTATAAATGTCTGTTCATATGATGGTTTGTGTGGTCATTTGAAAACAAAATACCATTTTGAGAAGAAATAACATTGTTTTGAATGTAAAGTTTCATTGTGCAGGAGAATTGAGGGGTTTTGCCCATTGTGTGTGTGTTTTTTGATTTGTGTGTAGAGTTCTGAGAGTATGAGGCATGCTTTCAGAAAATGTGTGTAAACAATCGAGAAAAACTGTAAAGGACGACGGCGAGACGTGAACCTAAGCATATGTATGGAACGCACCAGACAGAGTAGCAGAGTAGCAGCGCTTTAAGATGACGTAGTATTAAGTGTGACAACAGGGTTCTCGACTGTTGTAGAAAGAAGTAGCTGATCTTTAATGCAATATCGACATTGCCCATTATCAGCAACCATTCATCCAATGTTCCAAAGGCACATTCTGTTTACTAATCTGATATCATTTTAAAAGGCTAACTGAGAAAACATCGGAGAACCCTTTTGCAATTATGTAAGTACATAATGTAATCTGAAAACTGCTGCCCTGGTTAGAAAAACAATGCAACTGATCTCAGCTGGTATTCTGTCTAATGGAGTGGAATGGAAATTTCTAAGTGACCCCAAACTTTTGACCAGTAGTGTGTATATATAGGACAAAGTGATATTGGAAACCTCCTTATTAGTTCTGGGAAAACAAAATAATGAGCTAAATTATATTGGTAAAACTATGTAAATGATCCATGGTGAAACATTGTTGGATATACAGTGTATATAGTTGAAATGACAATAAAACCCACTTGACTTGACTTGACTAAATGGGTCATTTTCAACACCGAGTGTAGTCCTTCAGAGTCTCTTCCTCTGAACACCACAGGATGGTGCTAACACACAAGCTGCAAGAAGTAAGTTACACTCTCTGCTGTCTCTCTGAACTGAATTTGTTTCACAGCGATCATCTCTCATCCCGTTCGCTTTTCAGCTCTTTACTTCAGGCTGTGGCTGACAGTAACATTACACATGGGGAATCATCTGTTCCTGAAGGTTTTGATATTGTTTTGAGGACAATGACATGACTGGATAGCTGGCATGTCAACAGAATGTCACATTATATTTACTGATTGCCAACTGTACACAATGTTATTGACTTTCTAGCATAGCGTTAGCTTTCTGGCTCGTAGCTGTCTGAGCTGAAGGGTTCTCTGAGCTGAGCGGACTATAAATATCTCCGGTTGCTAAGGGTGGCAAGTCATATCTAAGGTCCGTTCTATTTCCTGGAGCAGTGAACATTTGCATTGCATAAGAACCTTATGGGATGATTGTTCCAGGTATTAGTCAAACCCTCAGGTGTTACCAGGGAAAGAGACTTTAGATGTCGAATGTTAAACGCTTGAAAGTTGTTATTTGGCAAGTGACCATGGTATAATCAGGTTAATGCCCTTCAAGGTGTCCATTGTCAGGAAATTATCAGGGAATTAATAGACCTTTGCTGCGCATCTGACGGTTCTGGCCTCTCCGTCGTCCATCATCGCTCTGATAATAACTCTCACATATTGAATCGTAACCCCTGTATCGTACCGACAGATTCTTGACAATACACAACCCTACTTGTGAGTATATGGGGATTATCTTGGGGTAATTGTCAGACTGGTACAACTATTTTTTTCATATTTGTCTGAGTTGTTATTAATAATTCCTTCAGGACATTTTCTTTCCATTTCAGAAGCAACAGCCAGAAAGATCAAATCAGTCTCAAACTTTTACTCAGACTGCTGAGGAAGCTCTTTTCTATCATCATCTTTTTCTTCTTCCTCCTCCCTCATTTGCTCTATATGGGTTTTCCATGCTTTGTGTGGAGGAGACAAGTTTTTTGTGCCATGCTTCTTTGAATCACTGGCGAGGGGAAGGCTGTGCTTCAATCATATTTCACGCCAACCTCACTTATCTTCCTCGCCTGTTGTTTCAAACCTGTCACTGCAGATGTATCGGCCTCCGTTTGACTGCTGCAGCAGAAATACTCACAGCCCAGAGGGCATATATATTCTGTATTCTCTACACACAGACACAGTGAACAAATTATGAAAAAAACTAAAACCATAAGGACAGCCTGTTAAAGTCACCACAGAGCCATCGGATGTGACAACCTCAGAGTGTGTTAACATTTTCCTTTGTAAATGCCAAGGTCTAACATTTCCACGTTTGTGTAGAGAGCAAGAGGTCAGGCCTGCAGTTCATTAAGTGTTTCTGTGACAGCACACAGGAACAAAAAGCCTGAAGGTTACAGCGACAGGGTTCTCAACTCAAAGCTGCTGATTCAAATTCCACCGAAGATCATTGAAAATAAAGATGGAGAGCTGGGTGGAAGGCAGAGACAAGCCCCCAGGAAGTTGCTTTAAAGTTAGTCTCGCATTGCCAGACCTTCCTCCACAGCGCTGTAGAGGAGGGTCTGACTAGTCCACACAGCATTCCTAAATGGGAGAAAAATGTGCTCTGGTTTATTGGCATTTCTTTAAACCAATCACAATCATCTTGGGCGGCGCAAAGCTCCGGACAGAGCCATGGTGCCTCTGCTAAATAGTCTCAGGAAGGAACTTGTTTTGGTGGAATGTGTACATTCAAAAGTAGTTTTAGTCGTGCAACAGAAAACTAGCTAGCTAGCTGTCTGGATTTACCCTGCAGAGATCTGAGGAGCAGTTAACCCATAGATATAGAACAATAGATATGACATGACGTCATAACAAATGGCATAACTGTCCGCCATCTTACTAGGGTACTGTTTACAATTGTCACCTATGGCAGCAAGTATGGTTGTCAGCTGTGCAGCACCTGACTGCTTTACCAGAAAGACCGAAGAGACCCAGGAGGCTGCCATCACTTTCCACATGTCAGTGGGAGTAGATAAAGTATTTTCTCTTCTTTTTTTAACTATAAATACAGAAAAGTTGGTGAACTAGCTAGCTAGCTAGTTACGTTACCTAGCAACTGTTAAGATGTCAGTTATTGGTGATTGCTATCTAGCTCTTAACAGCATTTATGAACAGCAAACATTGTTTTTGTTGATTGATTTTTTTTAGTTGATTGATTTTTTACCTCAAATAAGACATTTAGTAACGTTAACGTTATAACAGGTTTTTTGAACACGTCGTTAATATTACCCCTACATTGACTGCTGCGGCTGATTTCACTCAATCTGTGTTAAGTTTTCAGTTAAATTAAAGTTAACGACAAGTACTCTTCTCTACTCCTAAATCTCATTTTATAATATCTCAAAACAAATCCAGCAGGTAACAGTACAGTAAAATGTAACGTTACACATAGAGTAAAGTTACGTTACACAAATCAACATTAGCCACATCCAGCAACACGGAGCCCTAACCGACCAGCCGCACTTAACGTTACATTTTCACCAGCTAACGTTAGCTCCCCAAACATTAGCCATGTTGAATCCTGCTGTCACTCATCAGATATTAACATCTAGTGTTGTCAGCTTACCTCATGCCTTTACACCATTTTCCTTTCAGTAAAGCAAATTAAAAGTTAATAACCCATGTCTTGATGAGGTAAAGTAACTTCAATCCAGAAAGGATTCCTACTTCAGCAGCAAAGTCTCCGCATTACTATCGTAAATGTAATTTCCATAACGTTAGCGCAATGAAAATTGCGACAAGTGCATCAGCAGTTCTGGTGAAGTCATTATAGTCTTTATCAACAAGAACTCATTGAAGCTAGCGAGGCTCTTCAACTACTCCACTCATCGTCTAAACTAACTCCATGCCGGCCGGTTGACAGGAAGAAAACAAACGCTAAACAGGAAGTAGCGGGGTCGATGGGAAACGTGGTCTTATAGTTGAGATAAAATCTACACACATAAATAAATGTATTAATAAATTACAGTTGGATGTTTCTCTCATGTGTCTTATCGTAACTACCGCTCTATAGACCATAATACTGAATCTGTTTAGGATTTCTACGTTAAAAAATATTGTTTAATGTATATTAGCCATTCAGAATACCAAAGACAGTTTTTACATATTAAGTTCAGGCAAAATTGAAAAAATAAAATTATTACCTGCAGTATAAATGCAAAGTTATGAGATTAGCTTTATAATTGAACGAATTACTTGTTCTCTTGGAGCTATATCAATCAGAATTCCACCCAAATCTCTATTTTTTGTTTCTTTCTAGAAAGGCACAGTTGTCTTACAGTCATTACTTTGAATTAAAACCACTATTGATGTATTGGTAGAAAAATATAAGGATTATAAAGACAACATGAGCGTCAAAGAATGTCAACTCCGTCCGTCACCTGAAAGAATATAATAGAACAGACTTTGTCATTGCACAAGCTTATGTACAACACAATTTGCTGTGCTGTACCTGAATATAAATTTAATAAATACACAAAATAATACTTTAACATACACTCGTGCACAGTCATCGCGTCAATAAATATATGAACAAGCATTTTAAAAGCAAGGAAGCAGTACTGTAGGATGTTGAAGTGTAGCTTCTGACTCTGATGTTTTGGTCCGAGGCTTTTCAAAGTGTCTGATGGCCGATTCTGTTCTGCTGCGAGCGGTACAACGAAGCAATTTACAGCTGACGATGACCATGAATGACAGAGACCAAAGTGTAAAATTTTCTATGGCAGCGACACTTTGCAATTGCCGTTATGAATAAAGTTTACGTGGAAAAACTATTTCTTCATCTCTTTTAAAGGTTTATGATTCTTCAGTGTATCAGCTCTAAAAACCGGAGACCGACGCTTGTTTACAGTAAAGTCTTGCAGCAATTTAAAAACAGAAGAACTTTGGATGGATGGTGTTTCTGCTCTCAGATTCCTTATTTCTGTTTCCATCCTGGCGCTACAATCCAACACACATTCATCACACAGCCTGACAGACTGAGACCAAGATGTTATTCAACCATCTGACACACACTGACATGAAACTAACCAAAACCACCGTTCTTTAAAGGGGTGATAGAATGCAAAACCGATTTTACCTTGTCATAGTTGAATAACGACAGTTTGGAGGGTAACTAGGACATACATAGAAGCTCAAAATCCCATTGATACCCTTATCCTCTACAAATCTCACATTTTGAAACTGCCGCTGAAAACGGGCGAATCTCAACAAAGCTAGATGATGACTTCATGATCTCAACTCCTAGTCTTTGTCACACCCCAACGTTTACATAGGCTACACCACTGACCTGAGGTCAGCTTAGTCTTCTGAATCTAGCTAGGTCATGCAGATCTCCAGAGGTCCGCTATTTAATTAATAAATTCACTTCTGAGACTTTTTTATGTGAGAAATCAACTATGTAGAGGTCAAATATGAGCTGTTTTAAGAAAATTGATGGCTAATTGCAAATTTTGTCCGACTGTGTGTCGCAGTTCAGCGGGAGCTCAGCAGGCTACGTGACAGCGGCCGGTGCTGCCTAGCCGCCCGGCGTGTCCTCCTTCATAGACTCGCTGTGAGCTAGCTGGATCTCCGTCACGAAGGGAAGCCGCGGCGCTCCATACCCGCGCAAAGTCACCGGTTACTGGGTTACTGGACTACAAAATGCCAAGGCCCTGATGGAGCTCCAGGGCCTGCAGCTAGCCGCGATCTTTACCCATAGGATTGAAGGGACAGTAGCAGCTAACGAAACCCCTAATGGTCACAAAAATGCATTAAATTGAAATCAGACACCATTGTTAGCTTTATAAAACTTTGGGGTAGATGTTATATTAGTGGCGAGACGAAATTCAAACTGTAAATATACGTTTATTATGCCGAAAGTGAAGCTAACTAGCTGCGATCTGTATAGGATTGAAGGGACAGTAGCAGCTAACGAAATCACTAATGTTCACAAAAATGCATTAAATTGAAATCGGACACCATAGTTAGCTTTATAAGACCTTGGGGTATGTTATATAAGTGGCATGACGAAATCCATCCATCCATCTTCTTCCGCTTATCCGGTAACGGGTCGCGGGGGTAGCAGCTCCAGCAGGGGACCCCAAACTTCCCTTTCCCGAGCCACATTAACCAGCTCCGACTGGG
The DNA here is from genome assembly GCF_008315115.2 of Sander lucioperca. Taxonomy (NCBI): domain Eukaryota; kingdom Metazoa; phylum Chordata; class Actinopteri; order Perciformes; family Percidae; genus Sander; species Sander lucioperca. The sequence continues at coordinate 30,303,718 of NC_050178.1, forward strand.
GTTCCCAGGCCAGGTTGGAGATATAATCCCTCCACCTAGTCCTGGGTCTTCCCCGAGGCCTCCTCCCAGCTGGACGTGCCTGGAACACCTCCCTAGGGAGGCGCCCAGGGGGCATCCTTACCAGATGCCCGAACCACCTCAACTGGCTCCTTTCGACGCGAAGGAGCAGCGGCTCTACTCCAAGCTCCTCACGGATGACTGAGCTTCTCACCCTATCTCTAAGGGAGACGCCAGCCACCCTCCTGAGGAAACCCATTTCGGCCGCTTGTACCCTGGATCTCGTTCTTTCGGTCATGACCCAGCCTTCATGACCATAGGTGAGGGTAGGAACGAAAACTGACCGGTAGATTGAGAGCTTTGCCTTCTGGCTCAGCTCTCTTTTCGTCACAACGGTGCGATAAATTGAGTGTAATACCGCACCCGCTGCGCCGATTCTCCGACCAATCTCCCGCTCCATTGTCCCCTCACTCGCGAACAATACCCCAAGGTACTTGAACTCCTTCACTTGGGGTAAAGACTCATTCCCTACCTGGAGAAGGCACTCCATCGGTTTCCTGCTGAGAACCATGGCCTCAGATTTAGAGGTGCTGATCCTCATCCCAGCCGCTTCACACTCGGCTGCGAACCGATCCAGTGAGTGCTGAAGGTCACAGGCCGATGATGCCATCAGGACCACATCATCCGCAAAAAGCAGTGATGAGATCCCCAGCTCACCAAACTGCAACCCCTCTCCACCCCGACTACGCCTCGATATCCTGTCCATAAATACTACAAACATGATTGGTGACAAAGCGCAGCCCTGGCGGAGGCCAACTCTCACCTGAAACGAGTCCGACTTACTGCCGAGAACCCGGACACAGCTCTCGCTTTGGTCGTACAGAGATTGGATGGCCCTGAGCAGGGACCCCCTCACCCCATACTCCCGCAGCACCTCCCACAGTATCTCCCGGGGGACCCGGTCATACGCCTTCTCCAGATCCACAAAGCACATGTAGACCGGTTGGGCATACTCCCAGGCTCCCTCCAGGATCCTTGCGAGAGTAAAGATCTGGTCCGTTGTTCCACGACCAGGACGGAATCCGCATTGTTCCTCTTCAACCTGAGGTTCGACTATCGACCGAACCCTCCTTTCCAGCACCTTGGAGTAGACTTTACCGGGGAGGCTGAGAAGTGTGATACCCCTGTAATTGGCACACACCCTCTGGTCCCCCTTTTTGAAAAGGGGAACCACCACCCCGGTCTGCCACTCCTTAGGCACCGTCCCCGACTTCCACGCAATGTTGAAGAGGCGTGTCAACCAAGACAACCCCTCCACACCCAGAGCTTTAAGCATTTCTGGACGGATCTCATCAATCCCTGGGGCTTTGCCACTGTGGAGTTGTTTAACTACCTCAGCAACTTCCACCAGGGAAATTGATGACAATCCCCCATCATCCTCCAGCTCTGCCTCTACCATAGAGGGCGTATTAGTCGGATTTAGGAGTTCCTCAAAGTGCTCCTTCCACCGCCCTATTACCTCCCCAGTTGAGGTCAACAGCATCCCATCCTTACTGTACACAGCTTGGATGGTTCCCCGCTTCCCCCTCCTGAGGTGGCGAACGGTTTTCCAGAAGCACCTTGGTGCCGACCGAAAGTCCTTCTCCATGTCTTCTCCGAACTTTTCCCACACCCGCTGCTTTGCCTCTTTCACGGCAGAGGCTGCAGCCCTTCGGGCCCTTCGGTACCTTGCCACTGCCTCCGGAGTCCTCTGGGATAACATATCCCGGAAAGACTCCTTCTTCAGTCGGACGGCTTCCCTGACCACCGGTGTCCACCACGGTGTTCGTGGGTTACCGCCCCTTGAGGCACCTAAGACCCTAAGACCACAGCTCCCCGCCACAGCTTCAGCAATGGAAACTTTGAACATTGTCCCCTCGGGTTCAATGCCCCCAGCCTCCACAGGGATGCACGAAAAGCTCCGCCGGAGGTGTGAGTTGAAAGTCTGTCGGACAGGGGCCTCCTCCAGACGTTCCCAATTTACCCGCACTACCCGTTTGGGCTTACCAGGTCTGTCCAGAGTCTTCCCCCACCCTCTGACCCAACTCACCACCAGATGGTGATCAGTTGACAGCTCTGCCCCTCTCTTCACCCGAGTGTCCAAAACATACGGCCTCAGATCAGATGAAACGATTATAAAATCGATCATTGACCTTTGGCCTAGGGTGCTCTGGTACCAAGTACACTTATGAGCATCCCTATGTTCGAACATGGTGTTCGTTATAGACAATCCATGACTAGCACAGAAGTCCAACAACAAACAACCACTCTGGTTTAGATCAGGGAGGCCGTTCCTCCCAATCACGCCTCTCCATGTGTCTCCATCATTTCCCACGTGCGCGTTGAAGTCCCCCAGCAGAACTATGGAGTCCCCCACTGGAGCCCCATACAGGACTCCATTCAAGGTCTCCAAGAAGGCCGAATACTCCGAGCTCTTGTTTGGTGCATACGCACAAACAACAGTCAGAGTTTTCCCCCCCACAACCCGCAGGCGTAGGGAGGCGACCCTCTTGTCCACCGGGGTAAACTCCAACGTAGCGGCGCTCAGCCGGGGGCTTGTGAGTATCCCCACACCCGCCCGGCGCCTCACACCCTGGGCAACTCCGGAGAAGAAAAGAGTCCAACCCCTATCCAGGAGTATGGTTCCAGAACCGAGACTGTGCGTAGAGGTAAGCCCCACCTGATCCAACTGGTAGCGCTCCACCTCCCGCACAAGTTCCGGCTCTCTCCCCCACAGAGAGGTGACATTCCACGTCCCCAGAGCCAGCGTCTGCTGCCCGGGTCTGGTCCGTCGAGGCCCCTGACCTTCACTGCCACCCATGTGGCAGCGCACCCGACCCCAGCGGTTCCTCCCACAGGTGGTGGGCCCATGGGTTGGAGAGAGAGGTGCCACGTAGCTTTTTCGGGCTGTGCCCGGCCGGGCTCCGTGGCAAACCCGGCCACCAGGCGCTCGCTGACGGGCCCTCCATCTGGGCCTGGCTCCAGACGGGGGCCCCGGGCTTCCTCCGGGCAGGGTCACTCCATCTCTACCTCGTTTTTTCATAGGGTTTTTGAACCATTCTTTGTCTGGCCCCTCCCCTGAGACCACTTTGCCTTGGGAGACCCTACCAGGAGCACAAAGCTCCAGACAACACAGCCCTCAGGTTCATAGGGACACACAAACCTCTCCACCACGATAAGGTGATGGTTCCAGGAGAGGCATGACGAAATTCAAACTGTAAATATAGCTACTCTAGTTATGCCGGCAGCTGGCAGCCAGCCAGCTCCGCGGAGCCCCGAGCCCGAGAAACGGTGACTTTCACTGGGTATGGAGGTTCAGGTTGCCGCTTTCTCGTCAGACTGTGTGGAGCTCCTAAAGTACGACACGTCTTACCAAATTTGCAATTAGCCATCAATTTTCATAAAATGGTCCATATTTGAGCTTTATATAGTTGATTTCTCGCTTAAAGTCTCAGAAGTGAATTTAATAATGAAATAGCCCGACAAACAATGTTTAACTTTGCAGTGTCTGAAATATGAGACCTGCTGTCTCGTCTCCAATATGTTTCTATGGGGTTCGTTCAAACCAATCAGCGCGCAATATTCATGAGCATACCATATTTGGAAGAAAAGCTCTTGTTCCAAATAGAGCCATATTCACAGGGTAGTTAAGGGCCTAATAAAATAGCATTCGGGCAATTTTCAGCCGAACCAATGTTACATACCCTATTAGGAGACCTTAAGGAACAGTGTAAAATACCCTATATAATCATTCTATCACCCCTTTAAAGGCACCTTTAAGGTCAAGATGATGCAGAGTGTTTTCATTCGTTTTTCTTGTTCTGAGACACAACGGTAGAGAGTAGTATGTAGAGAGACAACAGTAGAGAGTAGTATGTAGAGAGACAACAGTAGAGAGTAGTATGTAGAGAGACAACAGTAGAGAGTAGTATGTAGAGAGACAACAGTAGAGAGTAGTATGTAGAGAGACAACAGTAGAGAGTAGTATGTAGAGAGACAACAGTAGAGAGTAGTATGTAGAGAGACAACAATATAATTTTTTTAGTTTATTAAAGACTGAAAAGCCTCGTAAGGAGGCAGGTTGGGACGTGGGCTTTCACCCAGGAGACCGGGGTTCATGTCCTGTTTGCGTCACTTAAAGGACAATTCCGGTGCAAAACGAACCTAGCGGTTAATAACAGATGTGTACCCACTCTGTCTCTCTCTAGGACATGTTTTCATGCTAATCGAATGTCTTTGTAGCTTGAAAGAAGCTAGCGCAGACCGCTGGTTAGCTTACAACGCTAGTATTCGGGGCACAGGGAAAGTAAAAACAAATCGCTATGTATGCCACTAAAAAGGCTCAAAATATCACCAAACAACGGTAGCATCGTTTTGCTCATTTGCAAGCCATGATGTCTCTCTCTTTCTCATGGGCGGGCCAAATTCTCTGGGCGGGCAAGGATAAGGAGGAGACCATAGGCAGGCTGGGGGAACTCACATTAATGTTTAAAAAACCTCATAAAGGGAAATGTTCATGCCATGGGACCTTTAAATAAACACAGTGTTTGAAAAGTCTTTTAGTAAAAACCTAAAACCTGTGTTAAGTCCTGCGTTCACAGGTATTAATCCTGCTCCGGCCGCTCAGAGATCAGGCTTTACAGCTGAACAGCAGAGATAATTTTCAAACGTGTGTTTCTTTTGTCTGTCATTTATTTCTCTGCCCACTCCTGACAGGTACATCAGGCTTTCCAGCGCTACGAGCGGGAGACATATTAATCTGGGGGGAACAATGACTGTTTCATTTGAAATGTATGGATTTCAGAGGCCTGCCTGTGCCACAGCTGTTCAAAAGCTGAGGGGGGGGGAGAGATTGGTGGGCCAGCAATCTTTCTTTCCCTGACGGACAGTTTTCCTCCGGAAGGTGAACTTGTCGTGACAAATGGCTTTCATGGCGACTATTACTGGCAACACAGGAAATGGCAGGGAGCAGCCTGTTCAATAAGTCAAGCAGGAAAGATGGCTGAGAGGTTAAGGAGCAGCGCTGTGATGGACGGCCTGCCCCATGGGACTCATTTAGACAACAGAAGGAGGAAATTACAACATGCAGAGAAGGAAACAAAACGGAGTCTGATGAGCTGTCACAGAGACGCCGGGGTCAACAAGACTGCGTTAGGAAACACTGAGTACGTTTACCTGCACACCAATATTACACCATTATTCATTCAGGTTATGGAAACAGCATATTCTGTTTGGATATTCAAAATAAATCCTTTTTCTGAATGTAGCATTTTCTGATTAAGACATTTGTACGGTGGCCGACGGGGGCAAACGCACTGCAACTAAAAAAAAACATGCGCAGCATTTAGCAAAACACAACCAAATACACACAACACAACACAACCAAATACCAAATACACACAACACAACCAAATACACACAACACAACCAAATACACACAACACAACCATATACCAAATACACACAACACAACACAACCATATACCAAATACACACAACCAAATATGTTGTATGTATTTGGTTGTGTTGTGTGTATTTGGTTGTGTTTTGTGTATTTGGTTGTGTTGCGTGTATTTGGTTGTGTTGTGTTGTGTGTATTTGGTTGTGTTGTGTTGTGTGTATTTGGTTGTGTTGTGTTGTGTGTATTTGGTTGTGTTGTATGTATTTGGTGCCGGGATCAACAAGACTGCATTAGGAAACACTGAGTATGTTTACCTGCACACCAATATTCCACCATTATGTTCACATGCACATA
>NC_050178.1:30314508-30349508 GCF_008315115.2 Sander lucioperca
CTCAAAGTGTGGATGGACCTCTCATCTACAGTCCCATGGAGAGAAATAGAGAAAAACCTCACTGGAAGTCTAAGACTGCAAGATCTTGCTATTGCAGGTGTGTGCCCAAGAAAGTGTATACTAGCCTATGGCCCTATTATCACCAACACACTGACCAACTTTAAACAGGTGGAGGAGCACCTACGATATACCAATAAGTGGCATTTGAATACCCCAATATGGCACAATGCACACCTAATGTCTGGTAACAAACCCTTTGCTTGTAACCAGTGGAGTAACAGAGGTATTTATACTCTAGACCAGTTATTCAAAGGGGAAAGGTATGTTGAGTTTTGAAGACCTGAGAGCTAGCTTTGAGGTCCCTAGGACATCCTTCTTCTTTTATCTTCGCTTAAGATCAGCCCTAAAATGTTATGGAGTGCCATGGGGGAACAGTCTTGAGATGCAACCAATCATTAAATGGTTTGTTGATGTGTTCCTGTGAGAGGATTAGTGTCCAAGATTTATGCTAAACTGATGCAAGTATCCGGAGGAGAACTCCCAATAGTAAAGAAATGGGAGCGAGAGCTGAGCCCTGAGGGGGACGTAATTAATTGGGAGACAGTTTGGGACATTTTCCACTGTTCCAAGAACCCAAATTACCAGCAGATCCACTTCAACATATGTCATAGGACATACTGGACTCCTCAGAAGAGATACGTCTCTAAAGTCATTCCTACTCTCTACTGCACATTCTGTCAACCTGAACAAACTGGAACTTTCCTGCACATGGTGTGGGAGTGTGAACAGGTGCATGTTTGTTTTCCTCGAGACCGCAGAGGGTGGGGCGATGGGGAGGGTTGTTGTTCTTGTTCTAAAAAAAAAAGTGGGGAAAAAAATTACAAAAACCCGACGAAAACGTTGGAAAAAGTGAGATAAAGTGTCGACCAATTTTAGTTTTAAATTTTGACCCAGAAAAACTAAAAGTTGCAGGTTGACGGGAAGACAACAGGAGGGTTAATCCAAACCAAGATCTTTTTTTAGAAAAATGGTTTTGCTGCTTAAACCAGACTGTCATTGGTGGATGATGCTTAACTTTTGTCAGCAGACCCATGGTGAATTCTGACTTCTTGTACTGGATTGAGTCAACTCGGGTGTGACATCATTCCCAGCTCCGGCTTCCAACTTCCAAGTTAAATGGAGTGCACTATTAGACACAAAAACATGGGAAGAAAGGGTCCAGGTTGAAAAGAAAACTTTGTTCCCTTTTAATCATGGTTTTATTACTTAAAACATACAAATTGAACTCTTCTTTGCATGAAGACCAAGTGCAACTGAGCACAGATGGGTTGTCCAAACTCCAAATACTGAACTCGATGAACTAAATGATAATAATGATTATAATGTTTCAGCTGAGGGGTTACTGTCCCATCAGTTTACGGACAGCGAGGTGAAGAAACAGAAAGAAAAGGATTGACTCTGCTGCAGCAGATCAATCATCCAAGAAAGAGAAACCACATCTGCACAACGAGACGGAGACACAAAACTTATCTGCACCGTCAGACCTTTCTCTGCCTCACGCACGCACACACACGCGCACACACAGACACACACACGCACGCACGCACGCACGCACACACACACAGACACACACACATCCCTCCCCCTGGATGATTGGCTCTGATTACGGTTAATCAGACTCTGTCTGATGTTTAAGTTTTCTTTTTTCCCCTGGTAGTGGTTAGAAATGCTGATTCAGTTTTCAGGACAACAGACTGTGGGAAGAAATGCTCTCTTTGACAATGTGGAGATGGTATCTCCCTACCAGGCAATCAACAGAGACAGATGGTATCTTCCTGCAGGCTGGCACAGTCTCGGTCTGGGGAAAGAAAACAGAAGATCCTGTCGCTGTTGATGCAGTATGATGTGTTTGGATCATTTTTAATGGATTTATTAAACAAACGTTTCATAGACATGTCTGACTTAACTGAACCTGAGCATTCACGATACCTTAAATAAATGAAGTTTGATGGGTCATCATGTCTCTTTAGTCTTCCCTGGTCCAGGTGGATCAATGACCTGACAGTGGCGGATTATCTGGACATCTATTCATGTGTCACGGCGTAACCAACCCTGGGAACTTGATTACTCGCGTTATGTTGAGGATTACAGCTTGTTAACAGCTGTGGAAACAGCAATTCAAGCCAGAGGTTGTTGTTCAAGGAGTCACCAAAGGACTCCCCTGTGCGCGGTGTTTCAGGACCCAAACCCTGGAAGGGGGGGGAAGGATGTTGAGATTCGGCTCGAAGGACCAAGTTGTTATGATAATTATTTATCAAAGAATAGACAGGAACACTGAAGTTCTCCTCAAAGTTCATTTTTTACTTGCTTCCAAGCAGAATCAATTTTACAGCACAGCAAAGTACAGAAAATGACTAACGATAGCCTTCAACAGCATCATACAAAAGGCGATGTTGTTAGTCAGTGGCTTCCATGATTATCTCGTGAGAGCGCCAGCAGTATTTTGGCTTTCTAGCATGCAAACAGTTTAATATTAACAGGAAAAATAAGTTTTTTTATGGGAAAACAGCGTCAAAAAATGCAGAAAAGCATCAAAAATGTCAATAAAAAGAGTAAAAAAACTCTGCAAAAGCACTGCAAAAGCATCTATATGAAAACTACAGAAGCTAATGCCACATGACTGCCAGACTGGAGTTAAGGATTTGAGACCTACCTGGCTTTCAGACTCTGGGCGCCGTCCTCCATTTGAGCCTCGTGGGCAGGTAGAGGCGAGCGGGCAGGTAGAGGCGGCGTGGGCAGGTAGAGGCAGTGTGTGCAGGTAGAGGCGGCGTGGGCAGGTAAAGGCGAGCAGGCAGGTAGAGGCGGCGTGGGCAGGTAGAGGCGAGCAGGCAGGTAGAGGCGAGCAGGCAGGTAGAGGCGGCGTGGGCAGGTAGAGGCGAGCGGACAGGTAGAGGCGGCACGGGCCCTTCATCAAGCATTTGTGTTTTTTTAATCATTACTTTATTAGCCTAATTGGGTGGGGAGAAAGCTATGTCATAATCATAATATTATAAATATTTTTAGGCCTAAGTAACAAATGTGTATGAAGTTGCACAAGTTAGGCTACAAAGTTACAAAATGCAACACGTCATGTGCAGTTTGGAGGAAAGTCGGAGGTATGGAACCATTTTAAACAAGTCGTGGGCAGTGACAACATATGTGTCGGCTTTGTCAAGTGCATTAAGTGCGCCACGCTGCTCGCCTATGACAGCAAAAAAACGGGGACTTGGACGATGAACAGACACATGAAGCAGGCTTACCATGGCAGAAAAGATGATAGTCATCCTTCACTGTCCTCTTCTGTTACTTCTCCAAGCATACCCTTTCTAAACAGATTTCTCAGAATTGTAGTTGAGAACATCAGTTATAACGGTTTACGTATTAAAATATTGTCGTGTCGGGTTTAAATCAGGATCGGGCTCATAATTCCAGTTAATGTATCGGGCCGGGCACGGACACAACGTGCACGGGCTTGGGTAGGGTTGGGCATGATTTTTTGGGCCCCATCTAAGCTTTAATGTAGGCACAATCCTGTGAAACTGTTGGTCTGTGCTCGTTACATGTACGCCCGCCCGTCACGCCGTGCAAATCAATGGACCAGAGATTCTTCTGTTTGTGAGTTTCCTGACACATGAAACTGTTTTCTTGAAGACGCATTAGCCAGAACAAATCCAACCTGAGCTCTCTCCTTAGTCTGGTTCCAGGATAATAAAGCAGCAGCTGATATTAAAATTCAAGCGAGTTGTGAAGGTCAGAGGAAATGAAAGTATAGCCGGGTGAAACAGGACAGAGCAATTATGTTTCCCCTTCCATCAGAGAGAAGGTCAGCATTAAACATGAATCAGCAGATCCTTCAGCTCCGTGCTGAACTCAATAACTATCTCTGATTGTTGCTTCTGTTTGAAGTGTTTATCTGAATCTGCTGACGTCATGTTTAGCGGGAGAAGAGAGTGAAGAGATGTGAGCTGAAGGAAAAGGAGTCCACAGACCAAGGTACGCTGGCTGGAGTTTAAAGACACTAAATGCTTCCTGGGTTGAGACCTACGGTGGCCGGCAGGGCCAAACGCACTGCAACTTAATGAAAGACACTGTAAATACACACAACACAACCACACACAACACAACCACATACATATAACACAACCACACACAACACAACCACATACACACAACCAGATACACACAACACAACCACATACAACACAACCACATACACACAACACAACCACATACACACAACACAACACAACCACATACATATAACACAACCACACACAACACAACCACATACACACAACCAGATACACACAACACAACCACATACAACACAACCACATACACACAACACAACCACATACACACAACACAACACAACCACATACATATAACACAACCACACACAACACAACCACATACACACAACCAGATACACACAACACAACCACATACAACACAACCACATACACACAACACAACACAACCACATACATATAACACAACCACACACAACACAACCACATACACACAACACAACCACATACACACAACACAACCACATAGAACACAACCACATACACACAACACAACCACATACACACAACACAACACAACCACATATGCACAACACAACCATATACACACAACACAACCACATACGCACAACACAACCAAACACATACACACAACACAACCACATACACACAACACAACCACATACACACAACACAACCACATACACACAACACAACCACATACACACAACACAACCACATACACACAACACAACCACATACACACAACACAACCACATACACACAACACAACACAACCACATATGCACAACACAACCATATACACACAACACAACCACATACGCACAACACAACCAAACACATACACACAACACAACCACATATGCACAACACAACCAAATACACACAACACAACCACATACGCACAACACAACCAAACACATACACACAACACAACCACATACACACAACACAACCATATACACACAACACAACCACATACGCACAACACAACCAAACACATACACACAACACAACCACATATGCACAACACAACCAAATACACACAACACAACCACATACGCACAACACAACCAAACACAACACACACAACACAACCACATACACACAACACAACCAGATATAGAAACGACCCAAAAAGAAAAGCACTCAGTGCTCCCTCTAGAGGTCTGGAGAACTTCCGTTGTGTAATCTGGATGCAGCGTTTTTTTTGTTGCATTTGTTTTCGGGGATTGTGTGCTTTTCTTTTTGCATCGTTTCTGTATTTGCAGCGCGTTTGTGTATTTGGTTGTGTTGTGTGTATCTGGTTGTGTTGTGTGTATCTGGTTGTGTTGTGTGTATCTGGTTGTGTGTATCTGGTTGTGTTGTGTGTATCTGGTTGTGTTGTGTGTATCTGGTTGTGTGTATCTGGTTGTGTTGTGTGTATCTGGTTGTGTTGTGTGTATCTGGTTGTGTGTATCTGGTTGTGTTGTGTGTATCTGGTTGTGTTGTGTGTATCTGGTTGTGTGTATCTGGTTGTGTTGTGTGTATTTGGTTGTGTTGTGTGTATCTGGTTGTGTGTATCTGGTTGTGTTGTGTGTATCTGGTTGTGTTGTGTGTATCTGGTTGTGTGTATCTGGTTGTGTTGTGTGTATCTGGTTGTGTTGTGTGTATCTGGTTGTGTTGTGTGTATCTGGTTGTGTGTATCTGGTTGTGTTGTGTGTATTTGGTTGTGTTGTGTGTATCTGGTTGTGTGTATCTGGTTGTGTTGTGTGTATCTGGTTGTGTTGTGTGTATTTGGTTGTTGTGTGTATCTGGTTGTGTTGTGTGTATCTGGTTGTGTTGTGTGTATCTGGTTGTGTTGTGTGTATCTGGTTGTGTTGTGTGTATCTGGTTGTGTTGTGTGTATTTGGTTGTTGTGTGTATCTGGTTGTGTTGTGTGTATCTGGTTGCGTTGTGTGTATCTGGTTGCGTTGTGTGTATCTGGTTGTGTTGTGTGTATTTGGTTGTGTGTATCTGGTTGTGTGTATCTGGTTGTGTGTATCTGGTTGTGTTGTGTGTATCTGGTTGTGTTGTGTGTATCTGGTTGTGTTGTGTGTATCTGGTTGTGTTGTGTGTATCTGGTTGTGTTGTGTGTATCTGGTTGCGTTGTGTGTATCTGGTTGTGTTGTGTGTATTTGGTTGTGTGTATCAGGTTGTGTTGTGTGTATCTGGTTGTGTTGTGTGTATTTGGTTGTGTGTATCTGGTTGTGTTGTGTGCATCTGGTTGTGTTGTGTGTATTTGGTTGTGTTGTGTGTATCTGGTTGTGTTGTGTGTATCTGGTTGTGTGTATCTGGTTGTGTTGTGTGTATTTGGTTGTGTGTATCTGGTTGTGTTGTGTGTATCTGGTTGTGTGTATCTGGTTGTGTTGTGTGTATTTGGTTGTGTTGTGTGTATCTAGTTGTGTGTATCTGGTTGTGTGTATCTGGTTGTGTTGTGTGTATCTGGTTGTGTTGTTTGTATTTGGTTGTTGTGTGTATCTGGTTGTGTTGTGTGTATCTGGTTGTGTGTAGCTGGTTGTGTTGTGTGTATCTGGTTGCGTTGTGTGTATCTGGTTGTGTTGTGTGTATTTGGTTGTGTGTATCTGGTTGTGTTGTGTGTATCTGGTTGTGTTGTGTGTATCTGGTTGTGTTGTGTGTATCTGGTTGTGTTGTGTGCATCTGGTTGTGTTGTGTGTATTTGGTTGTGTTGTGTGTATCTGTTTGTGTTGTGTGTATCTGGTTGTGTGTATCTGGTTGTGTTGTGTGTATTTGGTTGTGTGTATCTGGTTGTGTTGTGTGTATCTGGTTGTGTTGTGTGTATCTGGTTGTGTGTATCTGGTTGTGTTGAGTGTATTTGGTTGTGTTGTGTGTATCTGGTTGTGTGTATCTGGTTGTGTTGTGTGTATTTGGTTGTGTGTATCTGGTTGTGTTGTGTGTATTTGGTTGTGTGTATCTGGTTGTGTTGTGTGTATCTGGTTGTGTTGTGTGTATCTGGTTGTGTTGTGTGTATCTTGTTGTGTTGTGTGTATCTGGTTGTGTGTATCTGGTTGTGTTGTGTGTATCTGGTTGCGTTGTGTGTATCTGGTTGTGTTGTGTGTATTTGGTTGTGTGTATCTGGTTGTGTTGTGTGTATTTGGTTGTGTGTATCTGGTTGTGTTGTGTGTATCTGGTTGTGTGTATCTGGTTGTGTTGTGTGTATCTGGTTGTGTTGTGTGTATCTGGTTGTGTGTATCTGGTTGTGTTGTGTGTATCTGGTTGTGTTGTGTGTATCTGGTTGTGTGTATCTGGTAGTGTTGTGTGTATCTGGTTGTGTTGTGTGTATCTGGTTGTGTTGTGTGTATCTGGTTGTGTTGTGTGTATCTGGTTGCGTTGTGTGTATCTGGTTGTGTTGTGTGTATTTGGTTGTGTGTATCTGGTTGTGTGTATCTGGTTGTGTTGTGTGTATCTGGTTGTGTTGTGTGTATTTGGTTGTGTTGTGTGTATCTGGTTGTGTTGTGTGTATTTGGTTGTGTGTATCTGGTTGTGTTGTGTGTATCTGGTTGTGTTGTGTGTATCTGGTTGTGTTGTGTGTATCTGGTTGTGTTGTGTGTATTTGGTTGTTGTGTGTATCTGGTTGTGTTGTGTGTATTTGGTTGTGTGTATCTGGTTGTGTTGTGTGTATCTGGTTGTGTTGTGTGTATTTGGTTGTGTGTATCTGGTTGTGTTGTGTGTATCTGGTTGTGTGTATCTGGTTGTGTTGTGTGTATCTGGTTGTGTTGTGTGTATCTGGTTGTGTTGTGTGTATCTGGTTGTGTTGTGTGTATCTGGTTGTGTTGTGTGTATCTGGTTGTGTTGTGTGTATCTGGTTGTGTGTGTGTTTGGTTGTGTGTGTCTGGTTGTGTTGTGTGTATCTGGTTGTGTTGTGTGTATCTGGTTGTGTTGTGTGTATCTGGTTGTGTGTATCTGGTTGTGTTGTGTGTATCTGGTTGTGTGTATTGGTTGTGTGTTGGTTGTGTTGTGTGTATCTGGTTGTGTTGTGTGTATCTGGTTGTGTGTATCTGGTTGTGTTGTGTGTATTTGGTTGTGTGTATCTGGTTGTGTTGTGTGTATTTGGTTGTGTGTATCTGGTTGTGTTGTGTGTATCTGGTTGTGTTGTGTGTATCTGGTTGTGTGTATCTGGTTGTGTTGTGTGTATTTGGTTGTGTGTATCTGGTTGTGTTGTGTGTATTTGGTTGTGTGTATCTGGTTGTGTTGTGTGTATCTGGTTGTGTGTATCTGGTTGTGTTGTGTGTATTTGGTTGTGTGTATCTGGTTGTGTTGTGTGTATCTGGTTGTGTTGTGTATCTGGTTGTGTTGTGTGTATTTGGTTGTGTGTATCTGGTTGTGTTGTGTGTATTTGGTTGTGTGTATCTGGTTGTGTTGTGTGTATTTGGTTGTGTGTATCTGGTTGTGTTGTGTGTATCTGGTTGTGTGTATCTGGTTGTGTTGTGTGTATCTGGTTGTGTGTATCTGGTTGTGTTGTGTGTATCTGGTTGTGTGTATCTGGTTGTGTTGTGTGTATTTGGTTGTGTGTATCTGGTTGTGTTGTGTGTATTTGGTTGTGTGTATCTGGTTGTGTTGTGTGTATCTGGTTGTGTTGTGTGTATCTGGTTGTGTTGTGTGTATCTGGTTGTGTGTATCTGGTTGTGTTGTGTGTATCTGGTTGTGTGTATCTGGTTGTGTTGTGTGTATTTGGTTGTGTGTATCTGGTTGTGTTGTGTGTATCTGGTTGTGTGTATCTGGTTGTGTTGTGTGTATCTGGTTGTGTTGTGTGTATCTGGTTGTGTGTTTGGTTGTGTTGTGTGTATCTGGTTGTGTTGTGTGTATCTGGTTGTGTGTATCTGGTTGTGTTGTGTGTATCTGGTTGTGTGTATCTGGTTGTGTTGTGTGTATCTGGTTGTGTTGTGTGTATCTGGTTGTGTTGTGTGTATTGGTTGTGTGTATCTGGTTGTGTTGTGTGTATCTGGTTGTGTGTATCTGGTTGTGTGTATCTGGTTGTGTTGTGTGTATCTGGTTGTGTGTATCTGGTTGTGTTGTGTGTATCTGGTTGTGTGTATCTGGTTGTGTTGTGTGTATCTGGTTGTGTTGTGTGTATCTGGTTGTGTGTATCTGGTTGTGTTGTGTGTATCTGGTTGTGTTGTGTGTATTGGTTGTGTGTATCTGGTTGTGTTGTGTGTATCTGGTTGTGTGTATCTGGTTGTGTTGTGTGTATCTGGTTGTGTTGTGTGTATTTGGTTGTGTGTATCTGGTTGTGTTGTGTGTATTTGGTTGTGTGTATCTGGTTGTGTTGTGTGTATCTGGTTGTGTTGTGTGTATCTGGTTGTGTGTATCTGGTTGTGTGTATCTGGTTGTGTTGTGTGTATCTGGTTGTGTGTATCTGGTTGTGTTGTGTGTATCTGGTTGTGTTGTGTGTATCTGGTTGTGTGTATCTGGTTGTGTTGTGTGTATCTGGTTGTGTTGTGTGTATTGGTTGTGTGTATCTGGTTGTGTTGTGTGTATCTGGTTGTGTGTATCTGGTTGTGTTGTGTGTATCTGGTTGTGTGTATCTGGTTGTGTTGTGTGTATCTGGTTGTGTTGTGTGTATCTGGTTGTGTTGTGTGTATCTGGTTGTGTGTATCTGGTTGTGTTGTGTGTATTTGGTTGTGTGTATCTGGTTGTGTTGTGTGTATTTGGTTGTGTGTATCTGGTTGTGTTGTGTGTATCTGGTTGTGTGTGTATTTGGTTGTGTTGTGTGTATTGGTTGTGTGTATCTGGTTGTGTTGTGTGTATCTGGTTGTGTTGTGTGTATCTGGTTGTGTTGTGTGTATTTGGTTGTGTGTATCTGGTTGTGTTGTGTGTATCTGGTTGTGTTGTGTGTATTTGGTTGTGTGTATCTGGTTGTGTTGTGTGTATCTGGTTGTGTTGTGTGTATCTGGTTGTGTTGTGTGTATCTGGTTGTGTTGTGTATCTGGTTGTGTTGTGTGTATCTGGTTGTGTGTATCTGGTTGTGTTGTGTGTATTTGGTTGTGTGTATCTGGTTGTGTTGTGTGTATCTGGTTGTGTTGTGTGTATCTGGTTGTGTGTATCTGGTTGTGTGTATCTGGTTGTGTTGTGTATCTGGTTGTGTGTATCTGGTTGTGTTGTGTGTATTGGTTGTGTGTATCTGGTTGTGTTGTGTGTATCTGGTTGTGTTGTGTGTATCTGGTTGTGTGTATCTGGTTGTGTTGTGTGTATCTGGTTGTGTTGTGTGTATCTGGTTGTGTGTATCTGGTTGTGTTGTGTGTATTTGGTTGTGTGTATCTGGTTGTGTTGTGTGTATTTGGTTGTGTGTATCTGGTTGTGTTGTGTGTATCTGGTTGTGTGTATCTGGTTGTGTTGTGTGTATTTGGTTGGTTGTGTGTATCTGGTTGTGTTGTGTGTATTGGTTGTGTGTATCTGGTTGTGTTGTGTGTATCTGGTTGTGTTGTGTGTATCTGGTTGTGTGTATCTGGTTGTGTTGTGTGTATTTGGTTGTGTGTATCTGGTTGTGTTGTGTGTATATGGTTGTGTGTATCTGGTTGTGTTGTGTGTATCTGGTTGTGTTGTGTGTATCTGGTTGTGTTGTGTGTATCTGGTTGTGTTGTGTGTATCTGGTTGTGTTGTGTGTATTGGTTGTGTGTATCTGGTTGTGTTGTGTGTATCTGGTTGTGTGTATCTGGTTGTGTTGTGTGTATTGGTTGTTGTGTGTATCTGGTTGTGTTGTGTGTATCTGGTTGTGTGTATCTGGTTGTGTTGTGTGTATTTGGTTGTGTGTATCTGGTTGTGTTGTGTGTATTTGGTTGTGTGTATCTGGTTGTGTTGTGTGTATCTGGTTGTGTTGTGTGTATCTGGTTGTGTGTGTATCTGGTTGTGTTGTGTGTATCTGGTTGTGTTGTGTGTATCTGGTTGTGTTGTGTGTATTGGTTGTGTGTATCTGGTTGTGTTGTGTGTATCTGGTTGTGTTGTGTGTATCTGGTTGTGTTGTGTGTATTGGTTGTGTGTATCTGGTTGTGTTGTGTGTATTGGTTGTGTGTATCTGGTTGTGTTGTGTGTATCTGGTTGTGTTGTGTGTATCTGGTTGTGTGTATCTGGTTGTGTTGTGTGTATTTGGTTGTGTGTATCTGGTTGTGTTGTGTGTATTTGGTTGTGTGTATCTGGTTGTGTTGTGTGTATCTGGTTGTGTTGTGTGTATCTGGTTGTGTGTATCTGGTTGTGTTGTGTGTATTGGTTGTGTGTATCTGGTTGTGTTGTGTGTATTTGGTTGTGTGTATCTGGTTGTGTTGTGTGTATCTGGTTGTGTGTATTGGTTGTGTTGTGTGTATCTGGTTGTGTTGTGTGTATCTGGTTGTGTGTTGTTGTGTTGTGTGTATTGGTTGTGTGTATCTGGTTGTGTTGTGTGTATCTGGTTGTGTGTATCTGGTTGTGTTGTGTGTATTTGGTTGTGTGTATCTGGTTGTGTTGTGTGTATCTGGTTGTGTTGTGTGTATCTGGTTGTGTTGTGTGTATCTGGTTGTGTTGTGTGTATCTGGTTGTGTGTATCTGGTTGTGTTGTGTGTATCTGGTTGTGTGTATCTGGTTGTGTTGTGTGTATTTGGTTGTGTGTATCTGGTTGTGTTGTGTGTATCTGGTTGTGTGTATCTGGTTGTGTTGTGTGTATCTGGTTGTGTTGTGTGTATCTGGTTGTGTTGTGTGTATCTGGTTGTGTGTATCTGGTTGTGTTGTGTGTATCTGGTTGTGTTGTGTGTATCTGGTTGTGTTGTGTGTATCTGGTTGTGTTGTGTGTATCTGGTTGTGTGTATCTGGTTGTGTTGTGTGTATTTGGTTGTGTGTATCTGGTTGTGTTGTGTGTATCTGGTTGTGTTGTGTGTATTTGGTTGTGTGTATCTGGTTGTGTTGTGTGTATCTGGTTGTGTTGTGTGTATCTGGTTGTGTGTATCTGGTTGTGTTGTGTGTATTTGGTTGTGTTGTGTGTATCTGGTTGTGTGTATCTGGTTGTGTTGTGTGTATCTGGTTGTGTGTATCTGGTTGTGTTGTGTGTATTTGGTTGTGTGTATCTGGTTGTGTGTATCTGGTTGTGTTGTGTGTATCTGGTTGTGTGTATCTGGTTGTGTTGTGTGTATCTGGTTGTGTTGTGTGTATCTGGTTGTGTTGTGTGTATCTGGTTGTGTGTATCTGGTTGTGTTGTGTGTATCTGGTTGTGTTGTGTGTATCTGGTTGTGTTGTGTGTATCTGGTTGTGTTGTGTGTATCTGGTTGTGTGTGTATCTGGTTGTGTTGTGTGTATTTGGTTGTGTGTATCTGGTTGTGTTGTGTGTATCTGGTTGTGTTGTGTGTATCTGGTTGTGTGTATCTGGTTGTGTTGTGTGTATCTGGTTGTGTGTATCTGGTTGTGTTGTGTGTATTTGGTTGTGTGTATCTGGTTGTGTTGTGTGTATCTGGTTGTGTTGTGTGTATCTGGTTGTGTTGTGTGTATCTGGTTGTGTGTATCTGGTTGTGTTGTGTGTATCTGGTTGTGTGTATCTGGTTGTGTTGTGTGTATTTGGTTGTGTGTATCTGGTTGTGTTGTGTGTATCTGGTTGTGTTGTGTGTATCTGGTTGTGTGTATCTGGTTGTGTTGTGTGTATCTGGTTGTGTTGTGTGTATCTGGTTGTGTTGTGTGTATCTGGTTGTGTTGTGTGTATCTGGTTGTGTGTATCTGGTTGTGTTGTGTGTATCTGGTTGTGTTGTGTATCTGGTTGTGTTGTGTGTATTTGGTTGTGTGTATCTGGTTGTGTTGTGTGTATCTGGTTGTGTGTATCTGGTTGTGTTGTGTGTATCTGGTTGTGTGTATCTGGTTGTGTTGTGTGTATCTGGTTGTGTTGTGTGTATATGGTTGTGTGTATTTGGTTGTGTGTATCTGGTTGTGTTGTGTGTATCTGGTTGTGTTGTGTGTATTTGGTTGTGTTGTGTGTATCTGGTTGTGTGTGTGTATCTGGTTGTGTTGTGTGTATCTGGTTGTGTTGTGTATCTGGTTGTGTTGTGTGTATTTGGTTGTGTGTATCTGGTTGTGTTGTGTGTATTTGGTTGTGTGTATCTGGTTGTGTTGTGTGTATCTGGTTGTGTGTATCTGGTTGTGTTGTGTGTATTTGGTTGTGTGTATCTGGTTGTGTTGTGTGTATCTGGTTGTGTTGTGTGTATCTGGTTGTGTTGTGTGTATCTGGTTGTGTGTGTATCTGGTTGTGTGTATTGGTTGTGTGTGTATCTGGTTGTGTTGTGTGTATCTGGTTGTGTTGTGTGTATCTGGTTGTGTGTATCTGGTTGTGTTGTGTGTATCTGGTTGTGTGTATCTGGTTGTGTTGTGTGTATTTGGTTGTGTTGTGTGTATCTGGTTGTGTTGTGTGTATCTGGTTGTGTGTATCTGGTTGTGTTGTGTGTATCTGGTTGTGTTGTTGTTGTGTTGTGTGTATTTGGTTGTGTTGTGTGTATCTGGTTGTGTGTATCTGGTTGTGTTGTGTGTATTTGGTTGTGTGTATCTGGTTGTGTTGTGTGTATCTGGTTGTGTTGTGTGTATCTGGTTGTGTGTATCTGGTTGTGTTGTGTGTATCTGGTTGTGTTGTGTGTATTTGGTTGTGTGTATCTGGTTGTGTTGTGTGTATTTGGTTGTGTGTATCTGGTTGTGTTGTGTGTATTTGGTTGTGTGTATCTGGTTGTGTTGTGTGTATCTGGTTGTGTTGTGTGTATCTGGTTGTGTTGTGTGTATTTGGTTGTGTGTATCTGGTTGTGTTGTGTGTATCTGGTTGTGTGTATCTGGTTGTGTTGTGTGTATCTGGTTGTGTTGTGTGTATCTGGTTGTGTTGTGTGTATCTGGTTGTGTGTATCTGGTTGTGTTGTGTGTATCTGGTTGTGTGTATCTGGTTGTGTGTATCTGGTTGTGTTGTGTGTATCTGGTTGTGTTGTGTGTATCTGGTTGTGTTGTGTGTATCTGGTTGTGTGTATCTGGTTGTGTTGTGTGTATCTGGTTGTGTTGTGTGTATCTGGTTGTGTGTATCTGGTTGTGTTGTGTGTATCTGGTTGTGTTGTGTGTATTTGGTTGTGTGTGTCTGGTTGTGTTGTGTGTATCTGGTTGTGTTGTGTGTATCTGGTTGTGTTGTGTGTATCTGGTTGTGTTGTGTGTATCTGGTTGTGTGTATCTGGTTGTGTTGTGTGTATTTGGTTGTGTGTATCTGGTTGTGTTGTGTGTATCTGGTTGTGTTGTGTGTATCTGGTTGTGTTGTGTGTATCTGGTTGTGTTGTGTGTATCTGGTTGTGTTGTGTGTATCTGGTTGTGTTGTGTGTATCTGGTTGTGTGTATCTGGTTGTGTTGTGTGTATCTGGTTGTGTTGTGTGTATCTGGTTGTGTTGTGTGTATCTGGTTGTGTTGTGTGTATCTGGTTGTGTGTATCTGGTTGTGTGTATCTGGTTGTGTTGTGTGTATCTGGTTGTGTTGTGTGTATCTGGTTGTGTGTATCTGGTTGTGTTGTGTGTATCTGGTTGTGTTGTGTGTATCTGGTTGTGTGTATCTGGTTGTGTTGTGTGTATTTGGTTGTGTGTATCTGGTTGTGTTGTGTGTATCTGGTTGTGTTGTGTGTATCTGGTTGTGTTGTGTGTATCTGGTTGTGTTGTGTGTATCTGGTTGTGTTGTGTGTATCTGGTTGTGTTGTGTGTATCTGGTTGTGTTGTGTGTATCTGGTTGTGTGTATCTGGTTGTGTTGTGTGTATCTGGTTGTGTTGTGTGTATCTGGTTGTGTTGTGTGTATCTGGTTGTGTGTATCTGGTTGTGTTGTGTGTATTTGGTTGTGTGTATCTGGTTGTGTTGTGTGTATTTGGTTGTGTGTATCTGGTTGTGTTGTGTGTATCTGGTTGTGTGTATCTGGTTGTGTGTATCTGGTTGTGTTGTGTGTATCTGGTTGTGTGTATCTGGTTGTGTTGTGTGTATTTGGTTGTGTGTATCTGGTTGTGTTGTGTGTATCTGGTTGTGTGTATCTGGTTGTGTTGTGTGTATCTGGTTGTGTTGTGTGTATCTGGTTGTGTGTATCTGGTTGTGTTGTGTGTATTTGGTTGTGTGTATCTGGTTGTGTTGTGTGTATCTGGTTGTGTTGTGTGTATCTGGTTGTGTTGTGTGTATCTGGTTGTGTGTATCTGGTTGTGTTGTGTATTGGTTGTGTGTATCTGGTTGTGTTGTGTGTATCTGGTTGTGTGTATCTGGTTGTGTTGTGTGTATCTGGTTGTGTGTATCTGGTTGTGTTGTGTGTATTTGGTTGTGTTGTGTGTATCTGGTTGTGTGTATCTGGTTGTGTTGTGTGTATTTGGTTGTGTGTATCTGGTTGTGTTGTGTGTATCTGGTTGTGTTGTGTATCTGGTTGTGTTGTGTGTATCTGGTTGTGTTGTGTGTATCTGGTTGTGTGTATCTGGTTGTGTTGTGTGTATCTGGTTGTGTTGTGTGTATCTGGTTGTGTTGTGTGTATCTGGTTGTGTTGTGTGTATCTGGTTGTGTTGTGTGTATCTGGTTGTGTTGTGTGTATTTGGTTGTGTTGTGTGTATCTGGTTGTGTTGTGTGTATTTGGTTGTTGTGTGTATCTGGTTGTGTTGTGTGTATCTGGTTGTGTTGTGTGTATCTGGTTGTGTTGTGTATCTGGTTGTGTTGTGTGTATCTGGTTGTGTTGTGTGTATCTGGTTGTGTGTATCTGGTTGTGTTGTGTGTATCTGGTTGTGTGTATCTGGTTGTGTTGTGTGTATCTGGTTGTGTTGTGTGTATCTGGTTGTGTGTATCTGGTTGTGTTGTGTGTATCTGGTTGTGTTGTGTGTATCTGGTTGTGTTGTGTGTATCTGGTTGTGTTGTGTGTATCTGGTTGTGTGTATCTGGTTGTGTTGTGTGTATCTGGTTGTGTGTATCTGGTTGTGTTGTGTGTATTGGTTGTGTGTATCTGGTTGTGTTGTGTGTATTGGTTGTGTGTATCTGGTTGTGTTGTGTGTGTTGGTTGTGTGTATCTGGTTGTGTTGTGTGTATCTGGTTGTGTTGTGTGTATCTGGTTGTGTGTATCTGGTTGTGTTGTGTGTATCTGGTTGTGTTGTGTGTATTTGGTTGTGTGTATCTGGTTGTGTTGTGTGTATTTGGTTGTGTGTATCTGGTTGTGTTGTGTGTATCTGGTTGTGTTGTGTGTATCTGGTTGTGTGTATCTGGTTGTGTTGTGTGTATTTGGTTGTGTGTATCTGGTTGTGTTGTGTGTATCTGGTTGTGTGTATCTGGTTGTGTTGTGTGTATCTGGTTGTTGTGTGTATCTGGTTGTGTTGTGTGTATCTGGTTGTGTGTATCTGGTTGTGTTGTGTGTATTGGTTGTGTGTATCTGGTTGTGTTGTGTGTATCTGGTTGTGTTGTGTGTATCTGGTTGTGTGTATCTGGTTGTGTTGTGTGTATCTGGTTGTGTGTGTATCTGGTTGTGTTGTGTGTATCTGGTTGTGTGTATCTGGTTGTGTGTATCTGGTTGTGTTGTGTGTATCTGGTTGTGTGTATCTGGTTGTGTTGTGTGTATCTGGTTGTGTGTGTATCTGGTTGTGTTGTGTGTATCTGGTTGTGTTGTGTGTATTTGGTTGTGTGTATCTGGTTGTGTTGTGTGTATTTGGTTGTGTGTATCTGGTTGTGTTGTGTGTATCTGGTTGTGTTGTGTGTATCTGGTTGTGTTGTGTGTATCTGGTTGTGTTGTGTGTATTTGGTTGTGTTGTGTGTATCTGGTTGTGTGTATCTGGTTGTGTTGTGTGTATCTGGTTGTGTGTATCTGGTTGTGTTGTGTGTATCTGGTTGTGTGTATCTGGTTGTGTTGTGTGTATTTGGTTGTGTGTATCTGGTTGTGTTGTGTGTATCTGGTTGTGTGGTGTGTATCTGGTTGTGTTGTGTGTATCTGGTTGTGTTGTGTGTATCTGGTTGTGTGTATCTGGTTGTGTTGTGTGTATCTGGTTGTGTGTATCTGGTTGTGTTGTGTGTATCTGGTTGTGTGTATCTGGTTGTGTGTATCTGGTTGTGTTGTGTGTATCTGGTTGTGTTGTGTGTATTTGGTTGTGTGTATCTGGTTGTGTTGTGTGTATCTGGTTGTGTTGTGTGTATCTGGTTGTGTTGTGTGTATCTGGTTGTGTGTATCTGGTTGTGTTGTGTGTATCTGGTTGTGTTGTGTGTATCTGGTTGTGTGTATCTGGTTGTGTTGTGTGTATCTGGTTGTGTGTATCTGGTTGTGTTGTGTGTATCTGGTTGTGTTGTGTGTATCTGGTTGTGTTGTGTGTATCTGGTTGTGTGTATCTGGTTGTGTTGTGTGTATCTGGTTGTGTTGTGTGTATCTGGTTGTGTGTATCTGGTTGTGTTGTGTGTATTTGGTTGTTGTGTGTATCTGGTTGTGTTGTGTGTATCTGGTTGTGTTGTGTGTATCTGGTTGTGTTGTGTGTATCTGGTTGTGTGTATCTGGTTGTGTTGTGTGTATTGGTTGTGTGTATCTGGTTGTGTTGTGTGTATTTGGTTGTGTGTATCTGGTTGTGTTGTGTGTATTTGGTTGTGTGTATCTGGTTGTGTTGTGTGTATCTGGT
Source organism: Sander lucioperca (assembly GCF_008315115.2). Lineage (NCBI taxonomy): Eukaryota > Metazoa > Chordata > Actinopteri > Perciformes > Percidae > Sander > Sander lucioperca. Next base: position 30,332,201 of record NC_050178.1, read on the forward strand.
TGTGTTGTGTGTATCTGGTTGTGTTGTGTGTATCTGGTTGTGTGTATCTGGTTGTGTTGTGTGTATTTGGTTGTGTGTATCTGGTTGTGTTGTGTGTATCTGGTTGTGTGTGTATCTGGTTGTGTTGTGTGTATCTGGTTGTGTTGTGTGTATCTGGTTGTGTTGTGTGTATCTGGTTGTGTGTATCTGGTTGTGTTGTGTGTATCTGGTTGTGTTGTGTGTATTTGGTTGTGTGTATCTGGTTGTGTTGTGTGTATCTGGTTGTGTTGTGTGTATCTGGTTGTGTTGTGTGTATCTGGTTGTGTTGTGTGTATTTGGTTGTGTGTATCTGGTTGTGTTGTGTGTATCTGGTTGTGTGTATCTGGTTGTGTTGTGTGTATTTGGTTGTGTTGTGTGTATCTGGTTGTGTTGTGTGTATCTGGTTGTGTTGTGTGTATTTGGTTGTGTGTATCTGGTTGTGTTGTGTGTATCTGGTTGTGTGTATCTGGTTGTGTTGTGTGTATCTGGTTGTGTTGTGTGTATCTGGTTGTGTTGTGTGTATCTGGTTGTGTGTATCTGGATGTGTTGTGTGTATTTGGTTGTGTGTATCTGGTTGTGTTGTGTGTATCTGGTTGTGTGTATCTGGTTGTGTTGTGTGTATTTGGTTGTGTGTATCTGGTTGGGTTGTGTGTATCTGGTTGTGTGTGTATCTGGTTGTGTGTATCTGGTTGTGTTGTGTGTATCTGGTTGTGTTGTGTGTATCTGGTTGTGTGTATCTGGTTGTGTTGTGTGTATCTGGTTGTGTTGTGTGTATTTGGTTGTGTGTATCTGGTTGTGTTGTGTGTATCTGGTTGTGTTGTGTATCTGGTTGTGTTGTGTGTATTTGGTTGTGTTGTGTGTATCTGGTTGTGTGTATCTGGTTGTGTTGTGTGTATTGGTTGTGTGTATCTGGTTGTGTTGTGTGTATCTGGTTGTGTTGTGTGTTTTTGGTTGTGTTGTGTTGTGTTGTGGTTGTGTGTATCTGGTTGTGTTGTGTGTATCTGGTTGTGTGTATCTGGTTGTGTTGTGTGTATCTGGTTGTGTGTATCTGGTTGTGTTGTGTGTATTGGTTGTGTTGTGTGTATCTGGTTGTGTTGTGTGTATCTGGTTGTGTTGTGTGTATCTGGTTGTGTGTATCTGGTTGTGTTGTGTGTATTTGGTTGTGTGTATCTGGTTGTGTTGTGTGTATCTGGTTGTGTTGTGTGTATCTGGTTGTGTGTATCTGGTTGTGTTGTGTGTATTTGGTTGTGTGTATCTGGTTGTGTTGTGTGTATTGGTTGTGTGTATCTGGTTGTGTTGTGTGTATCTGGTTGTGTGTGTATCTGGTTGTGTTGTGTGTATCTGGTTGTGTGTATCTGGTTGTGTTGTGTGTATCTGGTTGTGTTGTGTGTATCTGGTTGTGTTGTGTGTATCTGGTTGTGTTGTGTGTATCTGGTTGTGTTGTGTGTATCTGGTTGTGTGTATCTGGTTGTGTTGTGTGTATTTGGTTGTGTGTATCTGGTTGTGTTGTGTGTATCTGGTTGTGTGTATCTGGTTGTGTTGTGTGTATCTGGTTGTGTTGTGTGTATCTGGTTGTGTTGTGTGTATCTGGTTGTGTGTATCTGGTTGTGTTGTGTGTATTTGGTTGTGTGTATCTGGTTGTGTTGTGTGTATCTGGTTGTGTGTATCTGGTTGTGTTGTGTGTATTTGGTTGTGTGTATCTGGTTGTGTTGTGTGTATTTGGTTGTGTGTATCTGGTTGTGTTGTGTGTATCTGGTTGTGTTGTGTGTATCTGGTTGTGTGTATCTGGTTGTGTTGTGTGTATTTGGTTGTGTGTATCTGGTTGTGTTGTGTGTATTTGGTTGTGTGTATCTGGTTGTGTTGTGTGTATCTGGTTGTGTTGTGTGTATCTGGTTGTGTTGTGTGTATCTGGTTGTGTGTATCTGGTTGTGTTGTGTGTATCTGGTTGTGTTGTGTGTATCTGGTTGTGTGTATCTGGTTGTGTTGTGTGTATTGGTTGTGTTGTGTGTATCTGGTTGTGTTGTGTGTATTGGTTGTGTGTATCTGGTTGTGTTGTGTGTATCTGGTTGTGTTGTGTGTATCTGGTTGTGTGTGTATCTGGTTGTGTTGTGTGTATCTGGTTGTGTTGTGTGTATCTGGTTGTGTTGTGTGTATCTGGTTGTGTGTATCTGGTTGTGTTGTGTGTATCTGGTTGTGTTGTGTGTATCTGGTTGTGTTGTGTGTATCTGGTTGTGTTGTGTGTATCTGGTTGTGTTGTGTGTATCTGGTTGTGTTGTGTGTATCTGGTTGTGTTGTGTGTATCTGGTTGTGTTGTGTGTATCTGGTTGTGTGTATCTGGTTGTGTTGTGTGTATTTGGTTGTGTGTATCTGGTTGTGTTGTGTGTATCTGGTTGTGTTGTGTGTATCTGGTTGTGTTGTGTGTATCTGGTTGTGTTGTGTGTATCTGGTTGTGTTGTGTGTATCTGGTTGTGTGTGTATCTGGTTGTGTTGTGTGTATTTGGTTGTGTGTATCTGGTTGTGTTGTGTGTATTTGGTTGTGTGTATCTGGTTGTGTTGTGTGTATCTGGTTGTGTGTATCTGGTTGTGTTGTGTGTATTTGGTTGTGTGTATCTGGTTGTGTTGTGTGTATTTGGTTGTGTGTATCTGGTTGTGTTGTGTGTATTTGGTTGTGTTGTGTATCTGGTTGTGTTGTGTGTATCTGGTTGTGTGTATCTGGTTGTGTTGTGTGTATCTGGTTGTGTGTATCTGGTTGTGTTGTGTGTATCTGGTTGTGTTGTGTGTATCTGGTTGTGTTGTGTGTATCTGGTTGTGTGTATCTGGTTGTGTTGTGTGTATCTGGTTGTGTTGTGTGTATCTGGTTGTGTTGTGTGTATCTGGTTGTGTTGTGTGTATCTGGTTGTGTTGTGTGTATCTGGTTGTGTGTATCTGGTTGTGTTGTGTGTATCTGGTTGTGTGTGTATCTGGTTGTGTTGTGTGTATCTGGTTGTGTGTATCTGGTTGTGTTGTGTGTATCTGGTTGTGTTGTGTGTATCTGGTTGTGTGTATCTGGTTGTGTTGTGTGTATTTGGTTGTGTGTATCTGGTTGTGTTGTGTGTATCTGGTTGTGTTGTGTGTATCTGGTTGTGTGTATCTGGTTGTGTTGTGTGTATCTGGTTGTGTTGTGTGTATCTGGTTGTGTGTATCTGGTTGTGTTGTGTGTATTTGGTTGTGTGTATCTGGTTGTGTTGTGTGTATCTGGTTGTGTGTATCTGGTTGTGTTGTGTGTATCTGGTTGTGTTGTGTGTATCTGGTTGTGTGTATCTGGTTGTGTTGTGTGTATCTGGTTGTGTGTATCTGGTTGTGTTGTGTGTATCTGGTTGTGTGTATCTGGTTGTGTTGTGTGTATCTGGTTGTGTGTATCTGGTTGTGTGTATCTGGTTGTGTTGTGTGTATCTGGTTGTGTGTATCTGGTTGTGTTGTGTGTATCTGGTTGTGTTGTGTGTATCTGGTTGTGTTGTGTGTATCTGGTTGTGTTGTGTGTATTGGTTGTGTGTATCTGGTTGTGTGTATCTGGTTGTGTTGTGTGTATCTGGTTGTGTGTATCTGGTTGTGTTGTGTGTATTTGGTTGTGTGTATCTGGTTGTGTTGTGTGTATCTGGTTGTGTGTATCTGGTTGTGTTGTGTGTATCTGGTTGTGTTGTGTGTATCTGGTTGTGTGTATCTGGTTGTGTTGTGTGTATCTGGTTGTGTTGTGTGTATCTGGTTGTGTGTATCTGGTTGTGTTGTGTGTATTTGGTTGTGTGTATCTGGTTGTGTTGTGTGTATCTGGTTGTGTGTATCTGGTTGTGTTGTGTGTATCTGGTTGTGTGTATCTGGTTGTGTTGTGTGTATCTGGTTGTGTTGTGTGTATCTGGTTGTGTTGTGTGTATCTGGTTGTGTTGTGTGTATCTGGTTGTGTTGTGTGTATCTGGTTGTGTGTATCTGGTTGTGTTGTGTGTATCTGGTTGTGTTGTGTGTATCTGGTTGTGTTGTGTGTATCTGGTTGTGTGTATCTGGTTGTGTTGTGTGTATCTGGTTGTGTTGTGTGTATCTGGTTGTGTGTATCTGGTTGTGTTGTGTGTATCTGGTTGTGTTGTGTGTATCTGGTTGTGTTGTGTGTATCTGGTTGTGTTGTGTGTATTTGGTTGTGTGTATCTGGTTGTGTTGTGTGTATCTGGTTGTGTTGTGTGTATCTGGTTGTGTTGTGTGTATCTGGTTGTGTTGTGTGTATCTGGTTGTGTTGTGTGTATCTGGTTGTGTTGTGTGTATCTGGTTGTGTTGTGTGTATCTGGTTGTGTTGTGTGTATCTGGTTGTGTTGTGTGTATCTGGTTGTGTTGTGTGTATCTGGTTGTGTGTATCTGGTTGTGTTGTGTGTATCTGGTTGTGTTGTGTGTATCTGGTTGTGTTGTGTGTATCTGGTTGTGTTGTGTGTATCTGGTTGTGTGTATCTGGTTGTGTTGTGTGTATTTGGTTGTGTGTATCTGGTTGTGTTGTGTGTATCTGGTTGTGTTGTGTGTATCTGGTTGTGTTGTGTGTATTTGGTTGTGTGTATCTGGTTGTGTTGTGTGTATTTGGTTGTGTGTGTATCTGGTTGTGTGTGTATCTGGTTGTGTTGTGTGTATCTGGTTGTGTTGTGTGTATCTGGTTGTGTTGTGTGTATCTGGTTGTGTGTATCTGGTTGTGTTGTGTGTATCTGGTTGTGTTGTGTGTATCTGGTTGTGTGTATCTGGTTGTGTTGTGTGTATCTGGTTGTGTTGTGTGTATCTGGTTGTGTTGTGTGTATCTGGTTGTGTGTATCTGGTTGTGTTGTGTGTATCTGGTTGTGTTGTGTGTATCTGGTTGTGTTGTGTGTATCTGGTTGTGTGTATCTGGTTGTGTTGTGTGTATCTGGTTGTGTGTATCTGGTTGTGTTGTGTGTATTTGGTTGTGTTGTGTGTATCTGGTTGTGTGTATCTGGTTGTGTTGTGTGTATCTGGTTGTGTTGTGTGTATCTGGTTGTGTTGTGTGTATCTGGTTGTGTTGTGTGTATCTGGTTGTGTTGTGTGTATCTGGTTGTGTGTATTGGTTGTGTGTATCTGGTTGTGTTGTGTGTATCTGGTTGTGTGTATCTGGTTGTGTTGTGTGTATCTGGTTGTGTTGTGTGTATCTGGTTGTGTGTATCTGGTTGTGTTGTGTGTATTTGGTTGTGTGTATCTGGTTGTGTTGTGTGTATCTGGTTGTGTTGTGTGTATCTGGTTGTGTTGTGTGTATCTGGTTGTGTTGTGTGTATCTGGTTGTGTTGTGTGTATCTGGTTGTGTTGTGTGTATCTGGTTGTGTTGTGTGTATCTGGTTGTGTTGTGTGTATCTGGTTGTGTTGTGTGTATCTGGTTGTGTGTATCTGGTTGTGTTGTGTGTATCTGGTTGTGTTGTGTGTATCTGGTTGTGTTGTGTGTATCTGGTTGTGTTGTGTGTATCTGGTTGTGTGTGTATCTGGTTGTGTTGTGTGTATCTGGTTGTGTTGTGTGTATCTGGTTGTGTTGTGTGTATCTGGTGTGTTGTGTGTATCTGGTTGTGTTGTGTGTATCTGGTTGTGTTGTGTGTATCTGGTTGTGTTGTGTGTATCTGGTTGTGTTGTGTGTATCTGGTTGTGTTGTGTGTATCTGGTTGTGTGTGTATCTGGTTGTGTTGTGTGTATCTGGTTGTGTTGTGTGTATCTGGTTGTGTTGTGTGTATCTGGTTGTGTTGTGTGTATCTGGTTGTGTTGTGTGTATCTGGTTGTGTTGTGTGTATCTGGTTGTGTGTATCTGGTTGTGTTGTGTGTATCTGGTTGTGTTGTGTGTATCTGGTTGTGTGTATCTGGTTGTGTTGTGTGTATCTGGTTGTGTTGTGTGTATCTGGTTGTGTTGTGTGTATCTGGTTGTGTTGTGTGTATTGGTTGTGTTGTGTGTATCTGGTTGTGTTGTGTGTATCTGGTTGTGTTGTGTGTATCTGGTTGTGTTGTGTGTATCTGGTTGTGTTGTGTGTATCTGGTTGTGTTGTGTGTATCTGGTTGTGTTGTGTGTATCTGGTTGTGTTGTGTGTATCTGGTTGTGTGTATCTGGTTGTGTTGTGTGTATCTGGTTGTGTGTATCTGGTTGTGTTGTGTGTATCTGGTTGTGTTGTGTGTATCTGGTTGTGTGTATCTGGTTGTGTTGTGTGTATCTGGTTGTGTGTATCTGGTTGTGTTGTGTGTATCTGGTTGTGTTGTGTGTATCTGGTTGTGTTGTGTGTATCTGGTTGTGTTGTGTGTATCTGGTTGTGTTGTGTGTATCTGGTTGTGTGTATCTGGTTGTGTTGTGTGTATCTGGTTGTGTTGTGTGTATCTGGTTGTGTTGTGTGTATCTGGTTGTGTGTATCTGGTTGTGTTGTGTGTATCTGGTTGTGTTGTGTGTATTTGGTTGTGTGTATCTGGTTGTGTTGTGTGTATCTGGTTGTGTTGTGTGTATCTGGTTGTGTTGTGTGTATCTGGTTGTGTTGTGTGTATCTGGTTGTGTTGTGTGTATCTGGTTGTGTGTATCTGGTTGTGTTGTGTGTATCTGGTTGTGTGTGTATCTGGTTGTGTTGTGTGTATCTGGTTGTGTTGTGTGTATCTGGTTGTGTTGTGTGTATCTGGTTGTGTTGTGTGTATCTGGTTGTGTTGTGTGTATCTGGTTGTGTTGTGTGTATCTGGTTGTGTTGTGTGTATCTGGTTGTGTTGTGTGTATCTGGTTGTGTGTATCTGGTTGTGTTGTGTGTATCTGGTTGTGTGTATCTGGTTGTGTTGTGTGTATCTGGTTGTGTTGTGTGTATCTGGTTGTGTTGTGTGTATCTGGTTGTGTGTATCTGGTTGTGTTGTGTGTATCTGGTTGTGTTGTGTGTATCTGGTTGTGTTGTGTGTATCTGGTTGTGTGTATCTGGTTGTGTTGTGTGTATCTGGTTGTGTTGTGTGTATCTGGTTGTGTTGTGTGTATCTGGTTGTGTGTATCTGGTTGTGTTGTGTGTATTTGGTTGTGTGTATCTGGTTGTGTTGTGTGTATCTGGTTGTGTTGTGTGTATCTGGTTGTGTTGTGTGTATCTGGTTGTGTTGTGTGTATCTGGTTGTGTTGTGTGTATCTGGTTGTGTTGTGTGTATCTGGTTGTGTTGTGTGTATCTGGTTGTGTTGTGTGTATCTGGTTGTGTTGTGTGTATTTGGTTGTGTGTATCTGGTTGTGTTGTGTGTATTTGGTTGTGTGTATCTGGTTGTGTTGTGTGTATCTGGTTGTGTTGTGTGTATCTGGTTGTGTTGTGTGTATCTGGTTGTGTTGTGTGTATCTGGTTGTGTTGTGTGTATCTGGTTGTGTGTGTATCTGGTTGTGTTGTGTGTATCTGGTTGTGTTGTGTGTATCTGGTTGTGTTGTGTGTATCTGGTTGTGTTGTGTGTATCTGGTTGTGTTGTGTGTATCTGGTTGTGTTGTGTGTATTGGTTGTGTTGTGTGTATCTGGTTGTGTGTATCTGGTTGTGTTGTGTGTATCTGGTTTGTGTGTATCTGGTTGTGTTGTGTGTATCTGGTTGTGTGTATCTGGTTGTGTTGTGTGTATCTGGTTGTGTGTGTATCTGGTTGTGTTGTGTGTATCTGGTTGTGTTGTGTGTATCTGGTTGTGTTGTGTGTATCTGGTTGTGTGTATCTGGTTGTGTTGTGTGTATCTGGTTGTGTTGTGTGTATCTGGTTGTGTTGTGTGTATCTGGTTGTGTTGTGTGTATCTGGTTGTGTTGTGTGTATCTGGTGGTGTTGTGTGTATGTGGTTGTGTTGTGTGTATCTGGTTGTGTGTGTATCTGGTTGTGTTGTGTGTATCTGGTTGTGTGTATCTGGTTGTGTTGTGTGTATCTGGTTGTGTGTGTATCTGGTTGTGTTGTGTGTATCTGGTTGTGTGTGTATCTGGTTGTGTTGTGTGTATCTGGTTGTGTGTGTATCTGGTTGTGTTGTGTGTATCTGGTTGTGTTGTGTGTATCTGGTTGTGTTGTGTGTATCTGGTTGTGTTGTGTGTATCTGGTTGTGTTGTGTGTATCTGGTTGTGTTGTGTGTATCTGGTTGTGTTGTGTGTATTTGGTTGTGTGTATCTGGTTGTGTTGTGTGTATCTGGTTGTGTTGTGTGTATCTGGTTGTGTTGTGTGTATCTGGTTGTGTTGTGTGTATCTGGTTGTGTTGTGTGTATCTGGTTGTGTTGTGTGTATTTGGTTGTGTGTATCTGGTTGTGTTGTGTGTATCTGGTTGTGTTGTGTATCTGGTTGTGTTGTGTGTATTTGGTTGTGTGTATCTGGTTGTGTTGTGTGTATCTGGTTGTGTGTATCTGGTTGTGTTGTGTGTATCTGGTTGTGTTGTGTGTATCTGGTTGTGTTGTGTATCTGGTTGTGTTGTGTGTTTTGGTTGTGTTGTGTGTATCTGGTTGTGTTGTGTGTATCTGGTTGTGTTGTGTGTATCTGGTTGTGTTGTGTGTATCTGGTTGTGTTGTGTGTATCTGGTTGTGTTGTGTGTATTTGGTTGTGTGTATCTGGTTGTGTTGTGTGTATCTGGTTGTGTTGTGTGTATCTGGTTGTGTGTATCTGGTTGTGTTGTGTGTATCTGGTTGTGTTGTGTGTATCTGGTTGTGTTGTGTGTATCTGGTTGTGTTGTGTGTATCTGGTTGTGTTGTGTGTATCTGGTTGTGTTGTGTGTATCTGGTTGTGTTGTGTGTATCTGGTTGTGTTGTGTGTATCTGGTTGTGTTGTGTGTATCTGGTTGTGTTGTGTGTATCTGGTTGTGTTGTGTGTATCTGGTTGTGTGTATCTGGTTGTGTTGTGTGTATCTGGTTGTGTGTATCTGGTTGTGTTGTGTGTATTTGGTTGTGTGTATCTGGTTGTGTTGTGTGTATCTGGTTGTGTTGTGTGTATCTGGTTGTGTTGTGTGTATCTGGTTGTGTGTATCTGGTTGTGTTGTGTGTATCTGGTTGTGTTGTGTGTATCTGGTTGTGTTGTGTGTATCTGGTTGTGTTGTGTGTATCTGGTTGTGTGTGTATCTGGTTGTGTTGTGTGTATCTGGTTGTGTTGTGTGTATCTGGTTGTGTTGTGTGTATCTGGTTGTGTGTGTATCTGGTTGTGTTGTGTGTATTGGTTGTGTGTATCTGGTTGTGTTGTGTGTATCTGGTTGTGTGTATCTGGTTGTGTTGTGTGTATCTGGTTGTGTTGTGTGTATTTGGTTGTGTTGTGTGTATCTGGTTGTGTGTATCTGGTTGTGTTGTGTGTATTTGGTTGTGTGTATCTGGTTGTGTTGTGTGTATCTGGTTGTGTGTATCTGGTTGTGTTGTGTGTATCTGGTTGTGTTGTGTGTATCTGGTTGTGTTGTGTGTATCTGGTTGTGTTGTGTGTATCTGGTTGTGTTGTGTGTATCTGGTTGTGTGTATCTGGTTGTGTTGTGTGTATCTGGTTGTGTTGTGTGTATCTGGTTGTGTTGTGTGTATCTGGTTGTGTTGTGTGTATCTGGTTGTGTTGTGTGTATCTGGTTGTGTTGTGTGTATCTGGTTGTGTGTATCTGGTTGTGTTGTGTGTATCTGGTTGTGTTGTGTGTATCTGGTTGTGTTGTGTGTATCTGGTTGTGTTGTGTGTATCTGGTTGTGTTGTGTGTATCTGGTTGTGTTGTGTGTATCTGGTTGTGTTGTGTGTATCTGGTTGTGTTGTGTGTATCTGGTTGTGTTGTGTGTATCTGGTTGTGTTGTGTGTATCTGGTTGTGTTGTGTGTATCTGGTTGTGTGTATCTGGTTGTGTTGTGTGTATCTGGTTGTGTGTATCTGGTTGTGTTGTGTGTATCTGGTTGTGTTGTGTGTATCTGGTTGTGTTGTGTGTATCTGGTTGTGTTGTGTGTATCTGGTTGTGTGTGTATCTGGTTGTGTTGTGTGTATCTGGTTGTGTTGTGTGTATCTGGTTGTGTTGTGTGTATCTGGTTGTGTTGTGTGTATCTGGTTGTGTTGTGTGTATCTGGTTGTGTGTGTGTATCTGGTTGTGTTGTGTGTATTTGGTTGTGTGTATCTGGTTGTGTTGTGTGTATCTGGTTGTGTTGTGTGTATCTGGTTGTATCTGGTTGTGTTGTGTGTATCTGGTTGTGTTGTTTGTATCTGGTTGTGTTGTGTGTATCTGGTTGTGTGTATCTGGTTGTGTTGTGTGTATCTGGTTGTGTTGTGTGTATCTGGTTGTGTTGTGTGTATCTGGTTGTGTTGTGTGTATCTGGTTGTGTTGTGTGTATTTGGTTGTGTGTATCTGGTTGTGTTGTGTGTATCTGGTTGTGTGTATCTGGTTGTGTTGTGTGTATCTGGTTGTGTTGTGTGTATCTGGTTGTGTTGTGTGTATCTGGTTGTGTTGTGTGTATCTGGTTGTGTTGTGTGTATCTGGTTGTGTTGTGTGTATCTGGTTGTGTGTGTATCTGGTTGTGTTGTGTGTATCTGGTTGTGTTGTGTGTATCTGGTTGTGTTGTGTGTATCTGGTTGTGTTGTGTGTATCTGGTTGTGTTGTGTGTATCTGGTTGTGTTGTGTGTATCTGGTTGTGTTGTGTGTATCTGGTTGTGTTGTGTGTATCTGGTTGTGTTGTGTGTATCTGGTTGTGTTGTGTGTATCTGGTTGTGTTGTGTGTATCTGGTTGTGTGTGTATCTGGTTGTGTTGTGTGTATCTGGTTGTGTGTGTATCTGGTTGTGTTGTGTGTATCTGGTTGTGTTGTGTGTATCTGGTTGTGTTGTGTGTATCTGGTTGTGTTGTGTGTATCTGGTTGTGTTGTGTGTATCTGGTTGTGTTGTGTGTATCTGGTTGTGTTGTGTGTATCTGGTTGTGTTGTGTGTATCTGGTTGTGTTGTGTGTATCTGGTTGTGTGTATCTGGTTGTGTTGTGTGTATCTGGTTGTGTGTATCTGGTTGTGTTGTGTGTATCTGGTTGTGTTGTGTGTATCTGGTTGTGTTGTGTGTATCTGGTTGTGTTGTGTGTATCTGGTTGTGTTGTGTGTATCTGGTTGTGTTGTGTGTATCTGGTTGTGTTGTGTGTATCTGGTTGTGTTGTGTGTATCTGGTTGTGTTGTGTGTATTTGGTTGTGTGTATCTGGTTGTGTTGTGTGTATTTGGTTGTGTGTATCTGGTTGTGTTGTGTGTATCTGGTTGTGTTGTGTGTATCTGGTTGTGTTGTGTGTATCTGGTTGTGTTGTGTGTATCTGGTTGTGTTGTGTGTATCTGGTTGTGTTGTGTGTATCTGGTTGTGTTGTGTGTATCTGGTTGTGTTGTGTGTATCTGGTTGTGTGTATCTGGTTGTGTTGTGTGTATCTGGTTGTGTTGTGTGTATCTGGTTGTGTTGTGTGTATCTGGTTGTGTGTATCTGGTTGTGTTGTGTGTATCTGGTTGTGTTGTGTGTATCTGGTTGTGTTGTGTGTATCTGGTTGTGTTGTGTGTATCTGGTTGTGTTGTGTGTATCTGGTTGTGTTGTGTGTATCTGGTTGTGTTGTGTGTATCTGGTTGTGTTGTGTGTATCTGGTTGTGTTGTGTGTATCTGGTTGTGTTGTGTGTATCTGGTTGTGTTGTGTGTATCTGGTTGTGTGTATCTGGTTGTGTTGTGTGTATTTGGTTGTGTTGTGTGTATCTGGTTGTGTTGTGTGTATCTGGTTGTGTGTATCTGGTTGTGTTGTGTGTATCTGGTTGTGTTGTGTGTATCTGGTTGTGTTGTGTGTATCTGGTTGTGTTGTGTGTATCTGGTTGTGTTGTGTGTATCTGGTTGTGTTGTGTGTATCTGGTTGTGTTGTGTGTATCTGGTTGTGTGGTGTGTATCTGGTTGTGTGTATCTGGTTGTGTTGTGTGTATCTGGTTGTGTTGTGTGTATCTGGTTGTGTTGTGTGTATCTGGTTGTGTTGTGTGTATCTGGTTGTGTTGTGTGTATCTGGTTGTGTGTATCTGGTTGTGTTGTGTGTATCTGGTTGTGTTGTGTGTATCTGGTTGTGTTGTGTGTATCTGGTTGTGTTGTGTGTATCTGGTTGTGTTGTGTGTATCTGGTTGTGTGTATCTGGTTGTGTTGTGTATCTGGTTGTGTTGTGTGTATTTGGTTGTGTTGTGTGTATCTGGTTGTGTTGTGTGTATCTGGTTGTGTTGTGTGTATTTGGTTGTTGTGTGTATCTGGTTGTGTTGTGTGTATCTGGTTGTGTGTATCTGGTTGTGTTGTGTGTATCTGGTTGCGTTGTGTGTATCTGGTTGTGTTGTGTGTATCTGGTTGTGTTGTGTGTATCTGGTTGTGTTGTGTGTATCTGGTTGTGTGTATCTGGTTGTGTGTGTGTATCTGGTTGTGTTGTGTGTATCTGGTTGTGTTGTGTATCTGGTTGTGTTGTGTGTATCTGGTTGTGTGTATCTGGTTGTGTTGTGTGTATCTGGTTGTGTTGTGTGTATCTGGTTGTGTTGTGTGTGTCTGGTTGTGTGTATCTGGTTGTGTTGTGTGTATTTGGTTGTGTGTATCTGGTTGTGTTGTGTGTATTTGGTTGTGTGTATCTGGTTGTGTTGTGTGTATCTGGTTGTGTTGTGTGTATCTGGTTGTGTGTATCTGGTTGTGTTGTGTGTATCTGGTTGTGTTGTGTGTATCTGGTTGTGTGTATCTGGTTGTGTTGTGTGTATTTGGTTGTGTGTATCTGGTTGTGTTGTGTGTATCTGGTTGTGTTGTGTGTATTTGGTTGTGTTGTGTGTATCTGGTTGTGTTGTGTGTATCTGGTTGTGTTGTGTGTATCTGGTTGTGTTGTGTGTATCTGGTTGTGTTGTGTGTATCTGGTTGTGTTGTGTGTATCTGGTTGTGTTGTGTATCTGGTTGTGTTGTGTGTATCTGGTTGTGTGTATCTGGTTGTGTTGTGTGTATCTGGTTGTGTTGTGTGTATCTGGTTGTGTTGTGTGTATCTGGTTGTGTTGTGTGTATCTGGTTGTGTGTATCTGGTTGTGTTGTGTGTATCTGGTTGTGTTGTGTGTATTTGGTTGTGTTGTGTGTATCTGGTTGTGTTGTGTGTATCTGGTTGTGTTGTGTGTATCTGGTTGTGTTGTGTGTATTTGGTTGTGTTGTGTGTATCTGGTTGTGTTGTGTGTATCTGGTTGTGTTGTGTGTATCTGGTTGTGTTGTGTGTATCTGGTTGTGTTGTGTGTATCTGGTTGTGTTGTGTGTATTGGTTGTGTTGTGTGTATTTGGTTGTGTTGTGTGTATTTGGTTGTGTTGTGTGTATCTGGTTGTGTTGTGTGTATCTGGTTGTGTTGTGTGTATCTGGTTGTGTTGTGTGTATCTGGTTGTGTTGTGTGTATCTGGTTGTGTGTATCTGGTTGTGTTGTGTGTATCTGGTTGTGTTGTGTGTATCTGGTTGTGTTGTGTGTATCTGGTTGTGTTGTGTGTATCTGGTTGTGTGTATCTGGTTGTGTTGTGTGTATCTGGTTGTGTTGTGTGTTTTGGTTGTGTTGTGTGTATCTGGTTGTGTTGTGTGTATCTGGTTGTGTTGTGTGTATCTGGTTGTGTTGTGTGTATTTGGTTGTGTTGTGTGTATCTGGTTGTGTTGTGTGTATCGGGTTGTGTTGTGTGTATTGGTTGTGTTGTGTGTGTCTGGTTGTGTTGTGTGTATCTGGTTGTGTTGTGTGTATCTGGTTGTGTTGTGTGTATCTGGTTGTGTTGTGTGTATCTGGTTGTGTTGTGTGTATCTGGTTGTGTTGTGTGTATCTGGTTGTGTTGTGTGTATCTGGTTGTGTTGTGTGTATCTGGTTGTGTTGTGTGTATCTGGTTGTGTGTATCTGGTTGTGTTGTGTGTATCTGGTTGTGTTGTGTGTATCTGGTTGTGTTGTGTGTATCTGGTTGTGTTGTGTGTATCTGGTTGTGTGTATCTGGTTGTGTTGTGTGTATCTGGTTGTGTTGTGTGTATTTGGTTGTGTTGTGTGTATCTGGTTGTGTTGTGTGTATCTGGTTGTGTTGTGTGTATCTGGTTGTGTTGTGTGTATTTGGTTGTGTTGTGTGTATCTGGTTGTGTTGTGTGTATCTGGTTGTGTTGTGTGTATTTGGTTGTGTTGTGTGTATCTGGTTGTGTTGTGTGTATCTGGTTGTGTTGTGTGTATCTGGTTGTGTTGTGTGTATCTGGTTGTGTTGTGTGTATTTGGTTGTGTTGTGTGTATCTGGTTGTGTTGTGTGTATCTGGTTGTGTTGTGTGTATCTGGTTGTGTTGTGTGTATCTGGTTGTGTTGTGTGTATCTGGTTGTGTTGTGTGTATCTGGTTGTGTTGTGTGTATTTGGTTGTGTTGTGTGTATCTGGTTGTGTTGTGTGTATCTGGTTGTGTTGTGTGTATTTGGTTGTGTTGTGTGTATCTGGTTGTGTTGTGTGTATCTGGTTGTGTTGTGTGTATCTGGTTGTGTTGTGTGTATCTGGTTGTGTGTATCTGGTTGTGTTGTGTGTATCTGGTTGTGTTGTGTGTATCTGGTTGTGTTGTGTGTATCTGGTTGTGTTGTGTGTATCTGGTTGTGTGTATCTGGTTGTGTTGTGTGTATCTGGTTGTGTTGTGTGTATTTGGTTGTGTTGTGTGTATCTGGTTGTGTTGTGTGTATCTGGTTGTGTTGTGTGTATCTGGTTGTGTTGTGTGTATCTGGTTGTGTGTATCTGGTTGTGTTGTGTGTATCTGGTTGTGTTGTGTGTATTTGGTTGTGTTGTGTGTATCTGGTTGTGTTGTGTGTATCTGGTTGTGTTGTGTGTATCTGGTTGTGTTGTGTGTATCTGGTTGTGTTGTGTGTATCTGGTTGTGTTGTGTGTATCTGGTTGTGTTGTGTGTATCTGGTTGTGTTGTGTGTATCTGGTTGTGTTGTGTGTATCTGGTTGTGTTGTGTGTATCTGGTTGTGTTGTGTGTATCTGGTTGTGTTGTGTGTATTTGGTTGTGTTGTGTGTATCTGGTTGTGTTGTGTGTATTGGTTGTGTTGTGTGTATCTGGTTGTGTTGTGTGTATCTGGTTGTGTTGTGTGTATCTGGTTGTGTTGTGTGTATCTGGTTGTGTTGTGTGTATCTGGTTGTGTGTATCTGGTTGTGTTGTGTGTATCTGGTTGTGTTGTGTGTATCTGGTTGTGTTGTGTGTATCTGGTTGTGTTGTGTGTATCTGGTTGTGTTGTGTGTATCTGGTTGTGTGTATCTGGTTGTGTTGTGTGTATCTGGTTGTGTTGTGTGTATCTGGTTGTGTTGTGTGTATCTGGTTGTGTGTATCTGGTTGTGTTGTGTGTATCTGGTTGTGTTGTGTGTATCTGGTTGTGTTGTGTGTATCTGGTTGTGTTGTGTGTATCTGGTTGTGTTGTGTGTATCTGGTTGTGTTGTGTGTATCTGGTTGTGTTGTGTGTATCTGGTTGTGTTGTGTGTATCTGGTTGTGTTGTGTGTATCTGGTTGTGTTGTGTGTATTGGTTGTGTTGTGTGTATCTGGTTGTGTTGTGTGTATCTGGTTGTGTTGTGTGTATTTGGTTGTGTTGTGTGTATCTGGTTGTGTTGTGTGTATCTGGTTGTGTTGTGTGTATTTGGTTGTGTTGTGTGTATCTGGTTGTGTTGTGTGTATCTGGTTGTGTTGTGTGTATTTGGTTGTGTTGTGTGTATCTGGTTGTGTTGTGTGTATCTGGTTGTGTTGTGTGTATCTGGTTGTGTTGTGTGTATCTGGTTGTGTGTATCTGGTTGTGTTGTGTGTATCTGGTTGTGTTGTGTGTATCTGGTTGTGTTGTGTGTATCTGGTTGTGTTGTGTGTATCTGGTTGTGTTGTGTGTATCTGGTTGTGTTGTGTGTATCTGGTTGTGTTGTGTGTATCTGGTTGTGTTGTGTGTATCTGGTTGTGTTGTGTGTATTTGGTTGTGTTGTGTGTATCTGGTTGTGTTGTGTGTATCTGGTTGTGTTGTGTGTATTTGGTTGTGTTGTGTGTATCTGGTTGTGTTGTGTGTATCTGGTTGTGTTGTGTGTATCTGGTTGTGTTGTGTGTATTTGGTTGTTGTGTGTATCTGGTTGTGTTGTGTTGTAACTCTCTTAGTTAGTAGTAGAGTACGAGCCCGGTCCAGGGCCCCTCTCTTTAGCCTGCCTCTCTTAGTTATGCTATTATAACTCTAGACTGCTGTGGGAAGCTCCTTCCAAGGACACAATGAGCCGCTCCCTCTTCTCTCTTTTCACTTGTCTCCTTTTGTGTGCATCTTAGTCCCAGAAATGCCTGTTACTAACCTAGCTCTGGGGAGTTTTCTCCCCGGAGTCCCTTTGCTTCTTCTTCACCCAGAACATCGCCTTGGAATTGGGTGGCACCTACACCGGGGTCCTGGGTGCAGCTGACGCTATGGACTTACTACACCCTGCTACGCTCTGCGTTTCCCCGCAGTGTCCGACTGCGTCCTGCCGCGTCCAACCGCGTCCACCCAGGCTGCTGTGCCACACTACACCCCGTAACGCCCTGCTGTGCCCTACTATGACATGAACTACTATGACTACCATTGTGATCACTGCTTCACTATCTTTATTATGACTATTATTGCCACCATTCACCACTCCCCCAACTGGTGCCGTCAGACACCGCCTACCAAGAGTCTGGGTCTGTCCGAGGTTTCTTCCTAACAAAAAAAGGGAGTTTTTCCTCGCCACTGTCGCAATAGCTACTGCTAATGCTTGCTCTTGAGGCAACCACTGTAATAGTTGGGGCTTCGTAAAGTACAGAGTTTGGTCTAGACCTACTCTATCTGTAAAGTGTCTCGAGATATCTCTTGTTATGATTTGATACTATAAATAAAATTGAATTGAATTGAATTGTGTTGTGTGTATCTGGTTGTGTTGTGTGTATCTGGTTGTGTTGTGTGTATTTGGTTGTGTTGTGTGTATCTGGTTGTGTTGTGTGTATTTGGTTGTGTGTATCTGGTTGTGTTGTGTGTATCTGGTTGTGTGTATCTGGTTGTGTTGTGTATCTGGTTGTGTTGTGTGTATTTGGTTGTGTTGTGTGTATTTGGTTGTGTGTATCTGGTTGTGTTGTGTGTATCTGGTTGTGTTGTGTATATGGTTGTGTTGTGTGTATTTGGTTGTGTGTATCTGGTTGTGTTGTGTGTATTTGCAGTGTGTTTTGCTGAATGCTGCTCATGTGTTGTCAAATGAAAGATCTTTTCTTAATCTGCTTGTGTTTAGTCTATATGTGTGTGTGTTTCATTAAGCTGCAGTGGGTTTGACCCTGTCGGCCACCGTAGAAACCTCCCCCGGACCCGGCCCAGACCAAAACAGACAAAATTTGGTCCGACCAAAA
>NC_050178.1:30354508-30387008 GCF_008315115.2 Sander lucioperca
TGTCAGACTCTTAGAATAATAATCTGAGTCTGTCAGCAGCAACAACAGAACTTTTAGTGACTCTAACTGCTGCTGAACATTAGTCCTGTAGGGTTACATTACAGCTTGGTTCTTGAATAATAATCTGAGTCTGTCAGCGGCAACAAACAGAACAGAGACACACACACACACACACACACACACAGACAACCAGACATACAGACCCACAGACAGACAGACAGACAGACAGACAGACAGACATACACACACACACACACACACAGACATAGACACACACACACGCACACATTTGTCCTGTAGGGTTACAGCGTTCTCCCTCAATACTGAAGAGATTTGTGAGATTGTTGTTCCCATCAGTCCCTCAGACACCAATGCGAAGGGGAAATAGGGTCCAGGTTACAAAAAAACAACAAAAACCCCTTTAATATTATAAAAACTACAGCCAGCAGCCGTTTAACAGAAACACACTTCTTCAGTCCAGAGTCCTATTTCTTTTCTAGTGACTTGTTATTAAAGTGTGAGACAGTACAGTGGGAGTTAAAGCCTTTAAAGTCTGTTCAGAAGGCTGGAAGCTGTTCCCTGCATCGCTGTGTGTTTCCTCATGTTTACAGTACGCTGGTGTGGAAGGATCCATGCATGCAGACCTGCAGGTCGGTCCTGGATGGATTATGAGACACCGGGGGGGCCCCTGAGATCAAACCTGTTCAAGGCCCCCAAAGCAGCGCGACTCTTGACTCACAGAGACACAAAACTACAACGTTTGGTGGTGGTATGGAGTCTCTGATTGTTTGTCTGATTTATTTTCAAATCAGGATGGTAGTGTCTATAAAGGGTAATAAACATACTTATAATGTGTTTATAACCCTGTGTAACTATAGTTATAAGCACTCCTTCTCATTCATAATGTTTTATAACAATCATAACACACCAGGTATCATAATACTACCTAATACTGACATTCATTTTTGCAAGGATCAGACTTTATTATAATTCTCTATTATAATAACTCTCATAGTCCGCTAAATTCTGCAGATTTTCATCCTGGATCACCGCTGAAAAACGTAAAAATAAAAGAAATTCTAGTTCTGGTTATAAGTCATTATATGTGCTCATGAATTGCTTGGAGTAAAGTCAAACATATTCAATCTAAGCAAGAACACAAAGAGTTGTCAAGTTAATTAGTTTGTTTAACGGGTCATTAACTATAAATCGAGGAATCTCTGTGTGCCCGTTCTGTGCACATTTCTCCACCTGTTCTGTGCACATTTCTCCGCCCGTTGTGCGTGCTGTTTAAGAGCGGCGTCTCCAGTAGGCTAAGCCTTACAGTTAGATAAAGCTGTGTGCCATCGGCCCGTTCCGAACAGGCACGCACTAGTGACAGGAATTGTGAACCCTAAGTTGACAACATTTTTGGATGATAAACAACTGAATGATGGACATTTCACTCATGTAATGTTTACCCAAGAAAACTCACACTAAAGACTCCATGACTCAAAATATAGATAATACAATGTACAGTATTACATCTATAAGAATTACGGTTTAACACAATATGATCCTTGCTGAAATGAATGTCAGTGAGTGACCGGGTCTGTAAAGTTCAGAAATCCATATTTAGGAAGAGATATCACTGTTCCTGTCTGTGTATCTGTGTTCCAGTTTCTCTATACACCTGCCATCCTGTGTGTATGTGTGTGTGTGTGTGTGTGTGTGTACCTGCACTGACAGGTAGAGGTGAGATGTGCTAATATGACAGCTAGTTCTGACACCGAAGGACGCTGCCGTATTCCCGTCTACGCCTCTATTTTTATATAACGCTTTAGTGTGTGTGTGTGTGTGTGTGTGTGTCTGTCTGTTTGTGTTAGCAGGCTGCAGGCTTGCTGTAGTCCTCCACCCCGGTGATTGTGGCCTTGCAAAAGAAGCAGTCCTTGTTGTTCATCAGATGCTGGTTGATGCAGGCTCTGCACAGAAAAATAACAAAAATCATTTTAATCATCCGACACGTCTTTTCTCCCAAATATGGCAGACAGAACACTCTGTACATCCCTTAAATTTAGACCCTATATTTATAAACTATATAAACTATATTTATATATATTTTATTTCCTTGACTGAACCGAGTTTGATCCTGTGGTTTCTAATCTAGTTTAGTATATTATATCTGCTTTTTATTATGTTTCATGTTCACATATAGGAGTGTTACGTTACTGCTGATGAAGACCCAACATTTCCTCATTTTGCCACAATCACCAGGGGGAGAGGACTACAGCAAGCCTCACACACACACACACACACACACACACACACACACACACACACACACACACACGCACACACACACACACACACAGGTTTGTGGCACTATCTTTGTGGGGACCTGTCATTGACATAATGCATTCCCTAGCCCCTTACCCTAACCTTAACCATCACAACTAAATGCCTAACCTTAACCCTTACCCTCACCCTAACCATAACCTAATTCTAACCCTAATCCTAAAACCAAGTCTTAACCCTCAAACAGACCTTTAACCTTGTGGGGTCCAGCATTTTGGCCCCACAAAGCTGTCTGGACCCCACAAGTATACTGGACTCCCAGTTTTTGGACCCCACGAATATAGTTAAACAAGACCACACACACACACACACACACACACACACACACACACACACACACACACACACACACACACACACACACACACACACACACACACACACAGTGCTGTAGAGATACTGTGATAGTTTCTCAAAGTCGAAGTTAAAGTCTTTAAACGTCTTTTAGTTTAATAAGATATAAAACAGAAAGACCTCCATATCTGAGAGGCTGAAAACTGGGGGTGAGACAAAATATTGATACAACAATATATCGCTGGCCTTTGGTGTGCGATATGAGACGTGTTTTCTAACAGTTTGGACAGTTTGGCCTTGGCGGTGATTAGAGTCGGCGGGACAGCGCTCTCAATCAGCGCCACAATAATCAATAAGAGCTGAGACATAAATCAAACGCACCTCCAGCAGGTTCACATCAAATATGTAGTGAAGCAAGTCTGCTGACTCACACGCAAACTGCTGACTGTCTGTCTCTGTGTGTGTGTGTGTGTGTGTGTGTGTGTGTGTGTGTGTGTGTGTGTGTGTGGACTCACTTGCAGGACTTGTGTGAGCAGGGTTTGAAGATGGCTGAGATGGAGTGAGCGTAGCAGATCGGGCAGAGATCTTCTTCACTGGTCGGCTGAAACAGACGGACGAAAGAAAAACATTATTTCTGAGAGCAGGAAATCTCGCAGATATTCTGTCCAACAGACCAGCGAGCGTTTCCACCATGTGAACACTGCCCCCCCCCCCCCGAATCCCACTGAGTCCACTAGAGGTGTGAAAGCGTTCTAGTCTGTGAAAACCCTGATGAACTTCCAGCAAATATGTGATTTGCTCTGCAAGTCCATCTGGCCAAGAGCCCATTCAAGACCATTTCCAACTTTTCCAAATCGAGGCACCAATCACAACCGTTGAGACGGGCTTTACACCAATCACAACCGTTGAGACGGGCTTTACACCAATCACAACCGTTGAGGCGAGCTTTACACCAATCACAACTGTTGAGGCGAGCTTTACACCAATCACAACTGTTGAGGCGAGCTTTACACCAATCACAACTGTTGAGGCGAGCTTTACACCAATCACAACTGTTGAGGCGGGCTTTACACCAATCACAACTGTTGAGACGGGCTTTACACCAATCACAACTGTTGAGACGGGCTTTACACCAATCACAACCGTTGAGGCGGGCTTTACACCAATCACAACCGTTGAGGCGGGCTTTACACCAATCACAACCGTTGAGGCGGGCTTTACACCAATCACAACTGTTGAGGCGGGCTTTACACCAATCACAACCGTTGAGGCGGGCTTTACACCAATCACAACCGTTGAGACGGGCTTTACACCAATCACAACCGTTGAGACGGGCTTTACACCAATCACAACCGTTGAGACGGGCTTTACACCAATCACAACCGTTGAGACGGGCTTTACACCAATCACAACCGTTGAGGCGAGCTTTACACCAATCACAACTGTTGAGGCGAGCTTTACACCAATCACAACTGTTGAGGCGAGCTTTACACCAATCACAACTGTTGAGGCGAGCTTTACACCAATCACAACTGTTGAGGCGGGCTTTACACCAATCACAACTGTTGAGACGGGCTTTACACCAATCACAACTGTTGAGACGGGCTTTACACCAATCACAACCGTTGAGGCGGGCTTTACACCAATCACAACCGTTGAGGCGGGCTTTACACCAATCACAACCGTTGAGGCGGGCTTTACACCAATCACAACTGTTGAGGCGGGCTTTACACCAATCACAACCGTTGAGGCGGGCTTTACACCAATCACAACCGTTGAGACGGGCTTTACACCAATCACAACCGTTGAGGCGGGCTTTACACCAATCACAACTGTTGAGACGGGCTTTACACCAATCACAACCGTTGAGGCGGGCTTTACACCAATCACAACCGTTGAGGCGGGCTTTACACCAATCACAACTGTTGAGACGGGCTTTACACCAATCACAACCGTTGAGGCGGGCTTTACACCAATCACAACCGTTGAGGCGGGCTCTACACCAATCACAACAGTTGAGGCGGGCTTTACACCAATCACAACCGTTGAGGCGGGCTTTACACCAATCACAACCGTTGAGGCGGGCTTTACACCAATCACAACTGTTGAGGCGGGCTTTACACCAATCACAACCGTTGAGGCGGGCTTTACACCAATCACAACTGTTGAGGCGGGCTTTACACCAATCACAACCGTTGAGGCGGGCTTTACACCAATCACAACCGTTGAGACGGGCTTTACACCAATCACAACCGTTGAGGCGGGCTTTACACCAATCACAACTGTTGAGACGGGCTTTACACCAATCACAACTGTTGAGACGGGCTTTACACCAATCACAACCGTTGAGGCGGGCTTTACACCAATCACAACCGTTGAGGCGGGCTTTACACCAATCACAACCGTTGAGGCGGGCTTTACACCAATCACAACTGTTGAGGCGGGCTTTACACCAATCACAACCGTTGAGGCGGGCTTTACACCAATCACAACTGTTGAGACGGGCTTTACACCAATCACAACCGTTGAGGCGGGCTTTACACCAATCACAACTGTTGAGGCGGGCTTTACACCAATCACAACCGTTGAGGCGGGCTTTACACCAATCACAACTGTTGAGACGGGCTTTACACCAATCACAACCGTTGAGGCGGGCTTTACACCAATCACAACTGTTGAGGCGGGCTTTACACCAATCACAACCGTTGAGGCGGGCTTTACACCAATCACAACCGTTGAGGCGGGCTTTACACCAATCACAACTGTTGAGACGGGCTTTACACCAATCACAACCGTTGAGGCGGGCTTTACACCAATCACAACCGTTGAGGCGGGCTCTACACCAATCACAACAGTTGAGACGGGCTCTACACCAATCACAACAGTTGAGACGGGCTTAACACGATGACGATAGCGCAGTGACGGCGAACAGCTTTTTTTGGATGAAATTTTTTTGTAAAATTTCAAATTGCTGAAATAGAGCTGATGACTTAATTAAGTGTAATGGGCTTATCCAAATCTGTCCTCTTATCAGGGTTCATAGAAGGGGCATCTAAGTTATCTAAAGAATTTAGCATGTCCGAGTCATCCTCTGCGAACAGCTTTTTGTTTACATTCAACATTCAACAAGCGCAGCAACCCGTTGATGCTGCTGTCGCTGCTACGTCACCCGGATCGTTGGTCTGATTGGTTGAAGGACTATCCAATTACGCCCAGAGGCGTTTTTAACGTGTTTTTATTTGAGAAAATAAGTGTTGGTCACAGATATTCAACATACATCATTTTTCTTATTTCCTTTCCCCCACCATGCTGCCAATGCAAAAATAAATAAAAAAAATAATAAAATAAAAATAAAAAATTAATAATAATAATTAAAAAATATTAAATAGTGAGAATAAACTTGAAAAGCACACCTCCATCATTACACTGAAATGTTACAAGCATGAAAATATACAAAATTGAAATAATAATAAAAATAATAAAAACAATATATGTACATATATATACATGCACACACACAGAACAAAATAATTAATAAATAAATAAATAAGAGAGAAAGTGGATATTCAAGACAGTACAAGTAGGCTATATGCCTTCTGTGATTATCACTACGCAGGTTTTCTGAGGTCCCTGAGTCTCCAAGGAGGTACAAGCACAAACACAACAGGGTTTATTCCTGCTTAATTTTCAGTTTTGTGGGAGGACTTCAAGTTTCTCAAAATAAAACAGTAGAGGGGCCCATGTATCATGGAATTTTTGGGTCGACCCTCTAATGCAATATTTTATCTTTTCTAGCTTAAGGAATAGGATCAGGTCTTTCATCCAAGAGGCGGCTTTGGGTGGATGTGCTGCTTTCCACTCCAACAGGATTCTTCTCCAGGCCAGGAGAGTTGAGAAAGCAAGCACATTTTTAATTTTATTTGTCATTGACATACCCTCCCCTGGAACTCCAAAAATAGCCATTACAGCACTGGGTTGAATATCTCTGCTAAAAGCTTCAGATAAAGTTCGAAATATCGTAGTCCAAAATTATATAGAACATAACATATGAGCCAGATCGGCCTTAGCAACAAGACAACATTCACATTTTTCACTTACATTAGAATATATCTTAGAGAGTCTGACTCTACTATAATGGATTCGATGGAGAACCTTGAACTGAATCAAGCCAAGGCGGGCACATGAGGTGGACCCATTTACTCTATATAATGCACCATCCCAGGTTGCATCTGAGATATTTATTCCAAGTTCTTCCACCCAATCTGTTCTGATCTTATCGAGCGATACTTTATTAAGTGGTGCGATACTATTATAGATTTTTGAGATGAGACCTCTATGATGCATGGGAATTTGCAGAATGATATCTATTCCTTTTTTGGAGGTAAATTAGGAAAGCATGGGCTAATGGTACGAACAAACTGGCAAATCTGAAGATAGCGGAACAGGTTAGAGCGCTGTAAGTTAAATTTGGTGGAAAGAGCATCAAATGTAGCGAAAGTACCATCTATGTAGAGATCACTGAATTTACTTAATCCTGCCCTCTGCCACTGGACAAAGACAGGATCTAATTTGGCTGGGAGAAAGACATGATTATTGCAGATGGGACTATAAAGAGAGAAGTCCGTCAAATTGAAATTTTGTCTAAATTGTGACCAAATTTTTAAGGTGGAGATTACAATAGGACATGAGGAGTATTGTTTAGGAGAGAGGGGGAGCTTCGAGGTAACTAATGCAGGGAGTGATGATGATATACACGCATCCATTTCTGATTGGCACCAAACAGTATCTGGTCTTTGAATCCAATAAACTATTTTTTGTAAGTTTGTTGCCCAATAATAATACATCAGATTGGGCAGGGCCATACCTCCCTCTGTTTTATGCCTCTGAAGGAATGTCTTACGAATTCTAGGATGTTTGTTACCCCACAAGAATGAAAATAGCAGTTTATCAACAAGTCTGAAGAATGACTTTGGGAGGAAGACTGGAATACTCTGAAAGAGATATAAAAACCTTGGCAATATGTTCATTTTAATACATGCTATTTTGCCTGGTAGGGATAGGTTCAGAACACTCCACTTCTGAAGATCGCATTTAAGATTATTTATCAGGGGAGTGAAATTTTTGTCATACAGACCAGAGAATGAGCGGGTAACATTGATTCCCAAATATTTAAATCCTGATCTAGAGAAAGGGAAGGGCAAGTCTGTTTCTGCAATTTGGAGGGCTAAGTTGTTGATTGGAAAACATTCACTCTTTAAAAAATGCAATTTATATCCTGAAAACCTGCCAAATCTGTGTAGCATATTCACAATGTCAGAGGCAGATGACACTGGGTCTGAGATGTAAAGCAATAAGTCATCTGCATATAAGGACACTATGTTCTAACTGTTTTCTGTAGATTCCCTTAAAGCAATGTGAGGTTTTCAGCATAATGGAGAGAGGTTCGATAGCTAAAGCAAAGAGAAGTGGACTAAGGGGACAACCTTGCCGGGTACCCCTAGACAGTGAGAAGGACTTAGAACACAATTTATTAGTAATTATGCATGCTTTAGGAGATGCATATAATAGCCGTATCCAAGATATAAGTTTGGGCCCAAATCCAAATCTTCCCAATACCGCAATTAAATAGGGCCACTCAACCTGATCGAATGCTTTTTCCGCATCCAGGGAGACCACCACCTCGGGAATCTCCCGGGATGCGGGAGAGTGATCGACACTGAGGAGCTTGCGTATATTAGAAAAAGAATGGCGCCCCCTAATAAAGCCCGTCTGATCCGACGATATTATGTCCATCATAACAGTATCCAGCCTAATAGCAAGAAGCTTAGCTAGTATCTTAACATCCCCATTCAGTAGTGATATGGGCCTATAGGAGCCACAATCAGCTGCGTTTTTGCCAGGTTTTAACAAGAGTGTAATATTAGCTTCTGTGAGGGTTTGTGGCAAGGCTCCCTGATCCAGCGAATGATTGAACATTTCAAGTAACAGAGAGGCTAGTTTGGATGAAATTTTTTTGTAAAATTTCAAATTGCTGAAATAGAGCTGATGACTTAATTAAGTGTAATGGGCTTATCCAAATCTGTCCTCTTATCAGGGTTCATAGAAGGGGCATCTAAGTTATCTAAAGAATTTAGCATGTCCGAGTCATCCTCTGGGAATTCAGATGTGTATAAGTTTGAATAAAATGTCTTAAAAGTATCACTTATTTCAACTGGGTCAACTGTTAGCTCACCAGAAGACTTCTGGATCTGTGGTATGAGCTGAGCTGCCGATCTACATTTAAGTTGGTGGGCCAAAAGACGGCCTGCCTTTTCACCATGCTCGTATATAAAACCTCGAGACCTGAGCAGATACTAAAAGCCTTCTTAAAGATGTTTCACTTTGTGTTTTTGCAAGACGCCGTAAAATAACGATTTGGTCAAAAAAAGAGGACGAAGAGGAAGAGATTTGTGTGTGTGTGTGTGTGTGTGTGTGTGTGTGTGTGTGTATGTATGTATGTGTGTGTGTGTGTGTGTGTGTGTGTGTGTGTGTATCTGTAGTTGAGGTGGAGACTCTAAACGTCATTATCTGTGTCTGACAACACCGTAATTTCCCATTTGGGATCAATAAAAAAAACTATCTATCTATCTATCTATCTGCTCTCTCTCTCTCTCTCTGTTCAAACTTCTTTCATCACTTCTCATTCCTTCTCTCCATTAATCCCCCTGTGTCTGCTTTCTATGTTCCATCTTTCTGTCTGATTGTTCCTTTAAGTCTCTCCACACAACAGCTTGACCTTTGACCCCTGGAGTCGATCTTCTTGCTCTTCACATCGACAGCTTTAACCAGAGCGCCTCATCCTTTACCGTCTCTGGAGACTATTGATGAAGAAATTATTTCCTGTTCTACAAAACAAACTCCAATCTCCGAAGCTATTGTGACATTTCTCCGGGGACTCTAACACCATCACCAGCAGCCACTGAGGCTCAAACAGTCGCTTTAGAGCTTCATAATCCGTCCAAAGCCAGCGCTGAAAGCCAGCGGCGTCAATAGCAACATCCAAAACCAGTGTCAAAACAGCAGATGAAAGTGAGCGTTGAAAGCACAAAACAAAGGTCGAAATACAGGACATCCTGGCAGGCTATCCTCGTTTTCATGAGACTGGAAGGTAGCGTCGAAAGCGTCAAAATTGAGAATCGAAAGCAAGTGACGAGAGTATTGGAAAAAAAAACGAAGTCAACTTTCCATGTCTTGCTTAAAAAATGCAACAAAACAAAAAGTGCTGCGGTAGCAGTCAGTCTGGAAGATGACGGGGAGTCTACAACCAATCAGGGTGGAGAATCAGGAGACACAGCTTATACTGGAAACACATGAAGCTTGGTTCGGATTTTCAGGTGTGAAAAGGCCCTTGCTGTCACAAAAACAAGTTTCCACAGGTCAAATGTCTTGTCCTTTACATGGCAGTGTTACATAAGGGATTAGAAGTGAGGAGTCAGCTTTTTTTACTTCCAGCTGAGATTCCTAGTCAGGTTTTCAGCCTTTGGTGTTTCTAACTGTGAGCCTGTCAGTCCTGCTGTCAGGAACATTAACACACATTAAAGTGCAATGGAGACAAATCCAGCTGTGTCACACACACACACACACACACACACACACACACACACACACACACACACAGACACACAGACAGACAGACAGACACACACAGACACAAACACACACACACACACACACACACACACAGACACAAACACACACAGACAGACAGACAGACAGACAGACACACACACACACACACACACACACACACGCACACAGACGATGCTGCATCGATGCAGTGGCCGACCATAATCTATTATAACACAATGCTGTCACTCGTTAATTTAAAACATTCAAATGAAAAAGAACATTCTGAGTAGCCTGACCCGTTTCATCTAGACCTATGACAGGGTTAACCCTAACCACAGGGGGGGGGGCAATTCATTTTCAGGGTAATGCACATGAGAAAGAGGGCCAGACCAATAGGCAATTCTGCTCCATATTAATTTGCATCAGTCAACTTGATGGATTTCTCTGTGTGTTTAGTGTAGTGGTGATTTAAATGATAACCCTTTAACACAGCGATCTGTTCTCTGAAAATGGCTTGGCCTCTGACTTCAGGAAAGAAATACTTAGAAGTCCATGTTTGGTTAAAAACTCGGCTCTCTCTATCGACCTCTCTTTCTTTCCCATGAGCTCACATTTTTGAGGGATAACAGCTCACTCACGTCCATGTTAACGTCTCCTGAGCTCAGTTCACGGCTCACTGACACATTGCCGTTCTTCTTCTACTTCTTAATTGCGACTTGCAACCAGAGAAGAAGAAGCTGCAAACGTTCGCACAAAAAAAAGCAACAACAAAAAAACAGTCGCCTTCAAAATAAAAGCAATGCAGTTGGATTCCATGCATGATGTACACTTATTTACGTTTGATTAACTTCCCATCGACCTCACGCGGGTCGGTCTGTTTATTACTACAACATTTCTGTTTTATATTCTGTTTTGCACATTCACAGTGCTGTAGTTTTATGTATCCAATTTATTTAGTATTAGAGCACTGCAGAATGTTTGGTTTTTGAAGCTTGAAAAGCTAGAAGTAAGTGCGCGTGTGTGTGTGTCCTGTCTGCTGTGTTCAGACTTTGTTAAATAAAAAAGATTGTTTATATCTTACCACTTGTATTTTTGGATGAAAACAACCATATGAAGTAATATGTTGAACTGTACAGTATCTTAATGCATTCTGTCAAGTCAAATATCCTATATGGCTTTGACAGAAAAATGTATTTGACGCATCGTGATGCAACGAGATATGGAATTGAATCGCTGACATGATAATGGTAATTGAATTGATTGGGGAGATCAGTGAAGATTCACACCTCTAATGGTTCCATATATGTCCTGAACACTGAGTGGTTTTAAAGAGGAGCTCAGCGTAGACTTCCTTCATTTCAAACAGAAATCAGCAGCATGGTCGTCATCGCAGACAGAAATAAATATAAACATAAAGAGCAGTCGCAGCTGAGATCAGAGAGAATAACATAAATATCACAACGCAGTCTGTCACCGCCGGCAGGTCAGCGCATTAATACGCCGGCCTGCAGGCGGACAGCTGAAACCCCGGCGGAGAGGAGAGGAAAATGTCTCAGGCCACGCCAGAAATAAACCAGTGTGGCAGCTTGTGAGAGAGAAAGGCAAACATGGACAGATGACAGAAATCACACCGGGACGTCTGCAATATCCATCTATCTGCCAGTTATCACACAGGAGGTCAGTCCAAACTGACTAATATATAATATAATATATTCATGAAACAGAGAAGCTATTCATCCTCATATCTGAGCAGCTGGGAACTGCAAATGTTTGACTTGTTGTGCTCGATAAATGATGGTTAATTTACGTATTTAATGTCGATCAGTTACACAGTTTCCCAAAGCCCAAGATGATGTCCTCAACTGTCTTGTTTTGTCCACAACTCAAAGATCTTTAGTTTCCTGTCCCAGAGGAGAGAAGTTTACCTGTTTTATCATCAAAAATCAATCAAACCAATTCATTGACTGTTAGTAGCCTGACAAGCCAGACCCACATCCAGATGTTGGTTTTGGTAAGTTTTCTGTTGCACGACTAAACACTACTTTTGAACGTACACATGTTCCACCAAAACAAGTTCCTTCCTGAGACTATTTAGCAGAGGCACCGTGGCTCCGTCCGGAGCTTAGCACCACCCAAGACGATTGTGATTGGTTTAAAGAAATGCCAATAAACCAGAGCACGTTTTTCTCCCATCCAGGAATGCTGTGTGGACTAGCCAGACCTTCCTCTGCTGAGCTGTGGAGGAAGGACTGGACATGCCAGACTATTCGATTATGAAAATAGTTGGAGATAATAATATTACATGCCACAGTCTACCAAACTGCTGTCAGAGGGAGAGGTGCATGATGGGAAATGTAGGTGCCAGGTTTTGACTGTGTGGAATATATATATATATATATAGAGAGAGAGAGAGAGAGAGAGAGAGAGAGAGAGGAAGACAGGGAGACAGAGAGACAGAGAGAGACACAGAGAGACAGAGAGAGAGAGAGGAAGACAGGGAGACAGAGAGACAGAGAGAGACACAGAGAGACAGAGAGAGAGAGAGAGAGGGAGACAGAGAGACAGAGACACAGAGAGAGAGAGAGAGACACACACAGAGAGACAGAGAGAGAGACAGAGAGAGAGACAGAGAGAGCGAGAGACACAGAGAGACAGAGAGAGAGAGACAGAGAGACAGAGACAGAGACAGAGAGACAGAGAGACAGAGACAGAGAGACAGAGACAGAGAGAGAGAGACAGAGAGACAGAGACAGAGACAGAGACAGAGAGACAGAGACAGAGAGAGTATCAGGTGCTCTGAGGGTGAAGCTGAGGATTAATGACTGCAGAGGAAAGAGAACAGCTCAGACTTTACCGCCAGCAGGATAAAAACTACAGGCAGCGTGTGTGTGAGTGTCTGTGTGTGTGTGTTTGTGAGTGCGTGCATGCGTGTGTGTGTGTGTGTGTGTGTGTGTGTGTGTGTGTGTGTGTGTGTGTGTGTGTGTGTGTGTTTGTGTGTGTGAGCATATTCCAACGTGTCTTCGTGACTCCAGAGTGATAGAGAAAGGTGGTGCAGTGCTGCTCTTCCTCTCACATCTCTGGCTGCTGGACAGAGAGAAACACCAGAGTAATAGCTTCAGAATCTCTCAGATAAATGATCCATTTAGAAACTCTTCAGTCTGCAGCCTGTTAATGGAACACAACACATTTCAAATCTGAAAGAAGTGGCTGATTTATCTTCAGGTTCTGGGTTAAGATCACGCTCTGGTTTATTACGGAAAGATTCTACGAGTTTAACCGAGACAAAGATCTCTCACTAACCCAGCCGGAGAGCTTCTGTCTCTGAAGAAATCACAAACCTCTGAACATAATGCAGGCAAAGATTACATTTGTCCCCACAACGTAATTGGAGAAGTCATATTAAAATGTAATTCCTAGCAGAAAGGGCTGTGCAATAACGACATATTGATTGTTTCCAACAACTTTAGATTCATCATCCTATTATAATACTACTAAATATTTATAATGCAATGCCTGATAGGGTACTGGTGGTGTTTGGTGTTTTAAGCCCCCAACGTCGTCTTCCAGGCAGCGCTGCCTGGAAGGCACTAGGATTAGGCAATGGTTAGGGTCTAGGTGCCTTGAAGTCGACGTACTTAAAACACCATCAGGCAGTACTGGTGCAATATATATATATATATATATATAACAAGGGTCACTCCCCCCCCCACCCCCACCCCCCCCTCTCTCTCAGTTAGAGTTAAATCATTAGAGCTGTGATAGTTCTGGTTGCCTGGACGTCCAGCTGTTGTTGGCAAAAATAAGCACGGTGTTGATGGATCTGTGAACCTTCAGAGTGTTTGGATAGCTGTGTGTGTGTGTGTGTGTGTGTCTGAATGTGTTAATGGTCTGTGGAAACATTCAGAGTAAAGTGCGTTCAGCGCCCGGCAGCTTTTCAAACACTCTAATGATTTAATAAGATACCTCGACCGTACTTCTTCCTTTTACTAAATATGATCTCTGACTTCTAAAGACGAAAACACGTCGGGACTCTCTCACAAAGTGTTTCTTAAAGAGAAAGGTTAAAGACAAGTCTACGTCTGATTCCTGATTTATTGATGATGATGTAAATTCAACGTGCGTGCCAATCGCCGTAAAACGGCACGTGAGTGCAGGGCCGTGTGCACGCGGAAGAGAACAGCTGAGAGAATGAAAACAAGAGAACCAGAAGAAAAAGAAAGTTAAAGAGGAGCAACAGACAAACATAGAAAACAGTTCTGAAGTGAACGTCACATTCAGCAGCGTCTGTCTGTGTGTCTGTCTGTCTGTCTGTCTGTCTCTCTGTCTGTCTCTCTGTCTGTCTCTGTCTCTCTGTCTGTCTGTCTGTCAAACTTTAGTCAGTATACTGTTTTGAAACAACAACAAAAAGTGAAGTGATCCATAAATATACTCGAAGAGCGTTTCCATGGAACCATCGGTGTCATTTTTGTGTAATTTGCTTGAAAGAAACCCAAACCCTAAACCCTTGATGTAGAACCTTTGAAAACCATTCAAATATGACCCGAGGAAAACAGCAGAGTTAAAGAAAGTCCTTTCTTTTTATGTTCTGTAAACTTCCGCCCAGAAACACACACAACTGACCTGCAGCCAACAGCACAACTACATTCACTTCAACAGCCACATCCAACAGCACAGCATCTAGAGATAAATGTACCTGCACCTCAGGATTTACAGCACAATTAAAGCCAGCAGCACATTTACTAAATCAAACGGACGAGGCCTTCAGGCACAGCCTCTAATCTGCTGTTTGCACTCACTTAGGATTTGTCCCCACAGAGTTATAGAGAGGCAAAGTCCCGCCCCTTCGCTGGACCGCCACCAAAATATGAACGGTAGTAAAAGGGACGAGACAAATAATGTTCTGATCCCGTTTCCCCCTCTCATTCCCCCTGCTCTGGCGTTTCCCCCTCTCATTCATTCTGGTGTTTCTGAGCCCCTAAACCGGAGACATTAGTTAACTCTTCTGACCCGTTTTGGTTCTGAATCTGCGGGGTTGTGTTTCAGTCTCAACGTCTCCAAACGGAGACCTTTGACAACACCGACAGTGACGCCAACGTTTCTCCTCCTGATTGGGTCTTATTGGTCACAACGTCTCGTTCTCTGAGACTAAAGCTACTAACGTTACCATGGTAACTACCAGCAGTGGGCAGAGTCTCCACGCTGCCTCCTGTTTATGTCCAGTATACCAGAATGTTGATGAGATATGAGGTTTGGGCGTGTTAGTTTAAACAGAGATTAGTTCTTCTACTGGAGATAAAAACACTTGGTGCACAGAGATCACTTTGGGCTCAAAACTCAAACGATTAAAAACCAAAACGTAGCGCTGGAGATGGAGCCTAAACTATCTGTTAGTCAGAGTGACTGGACTGGAGGACATTTCCAATCATGTGCAGAAAGCTGACATCAGAGACAGAGAACCATTAGTGGCTTTGAGGAAACATCAGCTCTGG
The DNA here is from genome assembly GCF_008315115.2 of Sander lucioperca. Lineage (NCBI taxonomy): Eukaryota > Metazoa > Chordata > Actinopteri > Perciformes > Percidae > Sander > Sander lucioperca. The sequence continues at coordinate 30,370,234 of NC_050178.1, forward strand.
ATTCTCTGCACTTAGACTCTGTTTCCTTAACGCTGTCTTCCTTTCTCAACCGTGAACACCAGCTGTAGTCTCTGACAGAGTCTCTAATAACACTGTTACTCTACTGCTACTTCAAACATGACAAGCAAACAAAGTGGTTTATACAACTTCCAGTCTCCTCCCTCGCTCCTTCTCTTATCAATAATAAATCCCTCCTCTGTCGGCTTTCTTTCTGCGGTGGAGTCGGAAGGATCAGGTTTCCACTGCGGACAGGAATCAGATTTCTCCTGACCAACTTCACCCTCAAAGGCAACACCATCAGTCTGTCGGCAACATCATTTCCCTTTTCCTAAACTCACTCTCACTCTTCCTGGGAGGTTTCTTTACTTACCGCCGTGCTGGCTGCCGCCTCTTTGGATTCCTCCGTCAGAAACGCCAACATCAGCTCCACCTTCTGCTTCTCGTCCTCGCTGATGTAGTCTGTGTCTGTTGAAGAGAACATAAACACACACCCACAGATTAGCATCTTAATAATAATCTCCTCTTCATGTAGTTGAATTGAAGAGAAACAGGATTGTTCTTTGTGTCGTCATTTTTCAGAACTTTCCTACGTTACAATCGTCCAAACATGATGAAGAACCATGAAGAAGATCCAGACAGGTTCAATGAACGGAGACATTAACTCTAAAAATATATTCATTTTTAATTGTTTTTTGTTTTGTTTAAGACTTTATTATTATTTAGATTTTATTACCATCTAAAAAAGTCAGTTGGGAAAAAAATAAGAATGGGTGGGAGCTTATTCCCCGGAGTCCTTATGTTTTTTTTTTTCGCCCAGCATGTTTCCTTGGATTAGGGTGGCACCAAAACCATGGTTGCAGCTGTCGCCGTGGTCCTGCTGCACTCCCTGCTGAACCATGCTGCACCATGCTGCGTCCTGCTACACCCTGCTACACCCTGCTACGCTCTGCGGTGCCCTGCGGTGCCCTGCAGTGTCCTGCTGCGTCCTGCTGCGTCCAGCTATGCTCTGCTGTGCCACGCTACATCCTGTAACACCCTGCAGTGCCCTGCTATGACATGAACTACTACGAATACTATTTCTAGTCACTGATCCATTATCTTTATTGTGACTATAATTGCCACTGTTCATCACACCCCCAACCGGCACCGTCAGACACCGCCTACCAAGAGCCTGGGTCTGTCCCAGGTTTCTTCCTAAAAGGGAGTTTTTCCTCGCCACTGTCGCACTAAATGCTTGCTCTTGGAGGAATTACTAGAATTGTTGGGTCTTTGTAAATTATAGAGTGTGGTCTAGACCTACTCTATCTGTAAAGTGTCTCGAGATAACTCTTGTTATGATTTGATACTATAAATAAAATTGAAATTGAAATTAATATAAAAGCTACTGTCTGAGCTGGACAACACTAAAGTTCAGCAAACCTGTACTTTGAAAATAAAGCTGACAAACAGCCTGTGTGTGTGTCTGTGTGTGTGCGTGCATGTTTGCTGCTGTAAGTTGATACAGGATCAGTGTCAGACACACAGTCTACAAATAATGACATCTGGGAAACACTCAGAGATCCTGTTTCGGCTGCAGCTCCGAATAGAAACTCCAAATACAAAAGGTAAAAAAAGTATGTTAGTGCTTTCTGATTACACAAAGCAACGCAAATAACCCAACAATGGTTATTTAGTCTAGGTGCAGGATCTGATTCTGAGCAGAATAACATCCCTGTAGTACAAACAGATCATTTTCTATGATACGTCTTTGTTTTAACCAAAAAAGAAGTTCTTGGTGAGGGTCAACTCATTCTCACTCCCATCGCTTGGTCCGGTAACTTTGGCGTTTGTTATTGACGCAAAAAGTCTCCTTTAGCGTCATACTTAGACACGTTTGGTCGGGACTCGGTGCGTTTCATACAGATGCTGAAGAGTGATTTTTGCGTTGGTATCTGATGCTGAGAGTCTCCAAGCGTCAGTATTTTACGAGGTGGGAGTGAGAACGGGTTGGCAGGGTCCAAAGTTTGGGTTTTTGCCAAGTCGGGCAAGTGAAGAAGTTAATTTTTGTTTTTTATTAGTGGTTATTAAAATAACAACAAAGACTAGGGCTGGGTATCACCACTGATTTTCCAAATCGATTTGATTCCGATTCAATGTCGATTTGATATTTCATTTCAGTTAGAAAACCAATTTAGCTGGGATATGGTAGAGATTCCACAGTGCAAGGTTCCCTCTAACCTGCCGCATTATTAAAAGTATCAATGTTTACATTACAGCAGTAGCAGCATTAATGTAGTTTTTATTTAATAAACACAACAAAGTTAGCCTCTACAGACTCTATACCATTGTCATACAGTAAAAATGACGCCCTTAGACTCATCCTGACTTAGTAGTGGCTTGCTTCCCCAAACTAGAGGTCGACCGATTCATCGGTTTTGCCGATTAATCGGCACCGATAGCTGATTGGTGGAACTATCGTTATCGGCAAAAATCCATACCAATAGTTTTTCCTGGTTGCGTCCGTTGCTGGAGCGGCTGAGAAGCGCGCGCTGTCATTCATTACACAGTACACGAGAGCTGAGAAGGGTCTGCTGGCATCCTGCATTACAGAGGAGAAATAAAAACTATCACTGATGCCTCGTGTTGTTTATTTTCGACACGTGTTACTGCGCGCTGCACGGACAGCACATGCTGCACGGAGAAGGCTGACATCAGATGCGCGTTTAAAGCGTCGACAGCAAAGAGGTATGTATACAGTGCATTTTGTCATATCATTATAAAGTTATTAATTTGTTGAATAGATGCTGCAGAGAAAGAACAGCACAACAGTATGTTTGTTTGCTTTCGAGGCGGAGATGACGCTAAACATTAGCAGTAGGCTAACTTACCTCAAGCGGTTAAAACACTGACAAAAATAAACGCTAAAAAGTCCGACCCAAATGTCAGAATCAGAACCCTAAAGGCTCGTCCACGATCCCAAACGGCACCTCTGATTCATATTTAGATCATTTAATAACAGTTAAACGTAGAGACTTACTGATTGCTGCAGCTAAAAGCTAACGAGTTAGCCGTCACGGGGGTGTCTCTGGTGTCTTTCAGCCTCTACAGGTGATTTTCTATCCAGCCTGGAACTTGGGCCTTTTTTCAGGGTTGTTGAGCATTAAATCCAAACTGTTACATCCAAGATTTATCCACTTGATGTCCATAATTCATCACGTTTTCGGTCATTTCTGCCGCTAACTCCATGCTACCCATAGACAGTAGGTGCTACCGACAAGGGAACCTCCCATGATGCCTTTGTTTATGTTTTCAACCAATGGGAAGGCAGGTCCGTCACACATTACGCCTTATATGGGCATCCAAGCGAGAACAAAGAGTATAGTGGGAGAGATAGATCCCTCCAGGTCAGAGATCGTCTGTTACCGTTCTAAACCGTTCTACAGAGAAGAATGGCATCACTGTTTTGAGATTTGGCATACATTTGGGCCATACATTTTTTTGAAGAAATGTAAATAGTTTGTCCTTTATATGAATTATAATGCTCATTATGTTTATTTTTGCACTGGATGACTCCAAATATGTAGAACTGTTTTAAACAACACACATGCCTGTGTAGCGTTACTGTACAGTTAAACAGTTACATGTTGAGTTTAACTGTTTTTATTTGTTATTTATTACTTTTTGTTTCAGTTTGAAAGAATGTCTTTTATTGACTTCAATATTCATTTATATTTATAAATTATTTAATTTAGCATGTTTTCATGGTTCAATACAGTTTTTTATTTTTATAATAAAGTTCAGCACTGTTTTACTTGGAGTGTCATGTTTGTTTTTATCCAGTATCAGTTATAAATACTATCGGTCAATTAATCGGTTATCGGCAAATACGGCCCAACCTAGCTATCGGTAAAATCGGTCGACCTCTACCCCAAACAATAATGTTTACTTGCCCGACGTGCCGTTTTACTTGCCCCGGGCCTTTGGGCAACCCATTTTGTTGAACCCTGCAGTGTTTGGACTTCTGTACTGTTTTTTTAATATGATATATATATCCAGTGAATATGTTGAATCATAAAGCTAATATTGTGGTGTTGGAGGAGGCAAAGCTCTGCAGAATAATAGATACGCTAACCTCCGCTGGTATGCAAGAGGGTCCATCTAGGGCTGTGGTGTGTGGCATAGGTCTATGCTACATACTTGTCTCTATACAAATAAACATAAATATAAGGACAGAAAGTGGAGTGACCACGATAAAGAGCCCACTTTACGCCCTCAATGGAAGAAGCGGGAACGGAGGATGTGGGGGGGTCATTGCTTATTTCCCTGAGGTCAGCGTTGTAGTTAGATAGTCCCACTCAAGCTCCCTGATGGAAGACAGGAAACTGGGTTCTCCAACTTACTTTATATCTATCCACCTACTTAAATCCATCCATCTCTCTATCGTTCTATCTACCCACCCATCCATCTATCTAGCTAGCTATCCATCTACCTACCTACCCACCCACCCATCCATCCATCTCTCTATCGCTCTACCTACACACCCATCCATCTAACTAGCTAGCTATCCATCTATCTACCTACCCACCCATCTCTCTATTGCTCTACCTACCCACCCATCCATCCATCTCTCTATCGCTCTACCTACCCATCCATCCATCCATCTCTCTATCGCTCTACCTACCCACCCATCCATCCATCTCTCTATCGCTCTACCTACCCATCCATCCATCCATCTCTCTATCGCTCTACCTACCCATCCATCCATCTACCTACCTACCCACCGTGCGCTACATTAAAATCAAGCGTGGAGGTTGTCGATATGACTAGGTAAGTAAACTGTTGCGCCCAACGCTGTTGAAATTTACAGCTATATTTCCATTTCTTTGCAGGAACACCGCCTTCACCTGCCATTTTTATCGGCTCGCTTTCAGGTCTGAACTTTCCGCGAAGCTTACGCAGAGATCAACTGGGTTATAGGTTGCCAGGTTGAGGGTTATAGGTTGCCAGGTTGAGGGTTATGGGTTGCCAGGTTGAGGTGACAAACGGGTTGAAAATTGTATATGGTGTGTGGATTGTGTGAATAGGATGCGTTTCATACAAGATCTGGCAACTGGTCAACATTAGACTAACATATTGGTCTGATTATTTATTAAGGAGTTTGGGCCGTGCAAATTACGGGAGTTTCCCGGGAGAAATAACAAACCGGGAGGGGTCCGGGAGATAGGGCTAAAAAACGGGAGAAACTCAGGAAAAACGGGAGTGTGCGCAGGTATCATCTGGTCATTAGGGGTTGAAGACATATTTCCCATCACTCTGTTTTCATGTCTTCATCAGTTATAGTTCACTGAAGGGTGAAACTACCAGTCAGTCTGCCAAACAGAGCTCTTGTTCTTCTGTTACACTCTTCCTCTCTCTTTCTATTCACGTTCACCCTCTCACTTGATGGCTTTCGATTTTCTCTTTCCATTTTCTCCCCCTATAACCTCCCTCTCCTCCTGCAATCAGACGATCATGTTTCGGTGTGGGAGTGGAAGTACCCGGCCTGCACCGTGATAATGGCTTGTTGGACGGCTGCCATGTTGATCTGCAGAGAGAGATTACAATCGCTACACATGATATTTGGAGGATTAATGGAGGAGGAGAAAAAAACAGAGCGGGAGACCTTTCGATGGATAAATCCAGACTAAACATTATTAGTAAATTAGTACAGTATCTCTGTAACTGAAAGCATTTGTAGCAAGAAACAGCCGATAAAGATTGAAAAGAACAATGAAGAGAGAGAGAGAGAGAGAGAGAGAGAGAGAGAGAGAGAGAGAGAGAGAGAGAGAGAGAGAGAGAGAGAGAGTGAGTGTCTTTTTTCTCTTGATGCCAGGAAAAGCCTTTCTGAATTTACAGAAATCATGGCTCTAGAAACGCAGACAGGTTCACATGTGCTGTAACTGCTGGAGAAAAACAAATGCTGGGAAAATATGCAAATAGCTGCTAGATTTGCTTCACTCACTGGTGATCTGTTTTTTTTTTTAATTAGGTTTTGAAGTGGATGAAAAATGAATGAATGAATTCGGAAGCCCGTCTCTGAGGCCTTTGGGTTGATCACAAGACCATGTTGTATATGTTCTGACCAATAGATACATCAGTTAAACAATTAAAAACAATCTTAAAAAGTAATTCAAAAAGTTTGTTGCATGGTGATATAGAGAAATAGTCTTTACAATCTATTTCTTTTCTGCCGAGTTTGTGGCTCTGTGCCGGATGGAGCTCACAGGGGAGAGCTTGGTGACGCGTCTATATCCATGAGGATATTGGCGGGTTAAATCAGCCGTCCTACACATGAGTATGCCAGGCACACACACAGCTGACAGCTGACGGATTGGACATACACTCCGTACCACTGTGGACTTGTGTCAGTTGCACGGACAATGGCTGCATGTGTCCACGACAACATCGGGGTGACTCGACTGTTACAAGTCTGCAGCTGTTGACGGACGCTGTGAACGGAGAGTGTGTCCGAGCGTCCTGGAGGAGACTCTGCCAAGGGTCGGCAAATCAAGATTAGCATCCCTACCATAGAAGTGTTTGAGTCTGAAATCACAACTGTAGTTTGTAACCATAGTCCTCATATGTAAATCCACCGGAGTTTAGAAAGCCAACACAAAGAAAGAGAAAGAGAAACATATACTAACACCAGCATGCTAACATTCTCAACTTCAACACTGTCAATGCTGCTACACAGCCTGAGATGTTCACTGTTAAACAGAGAATCAGACATCAAACTGCTGCTAAAAAAATCAGACAGCCTGGTCTTCTCAAAATTACGTGCCCATACAACGAAACTGCATTGTCAATCACATTTCGAGGAAAACATATTTGCTCCTGGATTACATTTTTTGAGGTATCACGTATACGTTTTGGATGGGTCAATCCCAATTTGAATCCAAATCAAATCTTATCCTAACAAATACATTTCACCCAGGAAACCGCTGTTCGTGTCCCGTGTAAATCCAAGCCAATGTTGTTATTTCAAATTACATACATAAGTTAATTTACGTAATGTACTTACATAAACCCAAACCATGATCTTTTTCTAAACCTAACCCACTACTTCATTTCAATTCACAATACAGTATCTAACAAAAGTGAGTACACCCCTCACATTTTTGTAAATATTTCATTATATCTTTTAATGGGACGACACTGAAGAAATTACACTTTGCTATGCAATGTAAAGTATTAAGTGTACAGCTTGTATAACAGTGTAAATGTGCTGTCCCCTCAAAATAACTCAACACACAGCCATTAATATCTAAATATCTAAACCGCTGGCAACTAAAGTCAGTACACCCCTATGTTAAATTCCCATAGAGGCAGGCAGATTTTTATTTTGAAAGGCCAGTTATTTCATGGATCCAGGATACTATGCATCCTGATAAAGTTCCCTTGGCCTTTGGAATTAAAATAGAACCACATTATCACATGCCCTTCACCATACCTAGAGATTAACATGGTTTTATGTCAGTTAGCCTAATAGCTGGTTTGATTTGCATTGAGAGATGATCTTATGGAAAGTACCCCATGCCAATCTCTAGGTATGGTGAAGGGTATGTGATGATGTGGGGCTATTTTAATTCCAAAGGCCAAGGGAACTTTATCAGGATGCATAGTATCCTGGATCCATGAAATAACTGGCCTTTCAAAATAAAAATCTGCCTGCCTCTATGGGAATTTAACATAGGGGTGTACTGACTTTAGTTGCCAGCGGTTTAGACATTAATGGCTGTATGTTGAGTTATTTTGAGGGGACAGCACATTTACACTGTTATACAAGCTGTACACTTCATACTTTACATTGTAGCAAAGTGTAATTTCTTCAGTGTTGTCCCATTAAAAGATATAATGAAATATTTGCTAAAATGTGAGGGGTGTACTCACTTTTGTGAGATACTTAATTAAAACAGTGACTGTAAATCCAGGAGAAAATACATTTCCTTTGAAAGGTAGTCTATATCAATGTGACACTACTTGAAACATAATTAAGAATGCCGTCATGATGTATTGGAACGTAACTTTTAGGAGAAAGGTTGAGATGTGATACAACAAAAACCTCACTGAAAGATTTGACAATTTTTCTGTTGTGATGAAATTAAAAGCCCAACCTTAAAAACATACAGAACAGGCAGAAAACAAACTGAAAGCACTGCTGTGAGTCAAAAGACAGGATGTCATTGAATATAGTAACAGAAACCTACTGTATAAATAACTGAGGAGCTCAGAGAGCTGCAGTTTGCAGTGATGGATCAGAATATTTCCCTGTGGAGGGATCAAAGCCAGCAGGCAGGTAACAAGCTTACACACAACAAAGCCTTTATTTCATCAGACCAACATCCACCCAGTGTGTTAATGCTCTGCTCTCTGACTGCAATAACAATACTTCCTGTTTTCAATTTCAAGAAATGGATTTACTGAGGATGATTCCACCTCACAGCGTCAGCTGAAGGCTGCCGTCTCTCTGAATACTAAGAGAGTTGTTCCTGAGCGTCAATAAACCTTCAAACTGTCTGCAAAAATAAACTGGTAGAGTGAATATGTAGATCAGTGAGGGCAGCACAATGAAATTTACTTTCTATAAGCTCAAGTTTGCGATAGTTGAAGAGTTGCCACGGCTCTCTGAGTCCGTGACTCAACGTAGTTAATTATGTGACTCATTTTAAGCCAATTCATGATCTTTTCCCAACCCTTACCAATGATTGTGTTGCCTAAACTAAACTAGTTCTGTTTCACAACATCACTACGTGTTTAAAAATACAACTGGCATGTTAAATAGATCGGTCACATGTTTAAAACGGTCACAGTGCGGCTGTTTCATTTGTTAACATATATTTCGTTTGGGGAATCCTTGGCAATCGACCTAGTGTGTCGTTAAGGTATTCCATGACGTGTTGAATTACTTTGGTGATCCTCTGACTTCCCTGATCCAACCTAAGACATCCACCCTAAACAGAGCCACTCTTACTCTGACTAAACGACTACCAGGTTTAACTGAATGAAATACTTTTACAGACAGAATCATCTATACTTTATTACATCTAAAAGGAAAATGGGTTTATATATCTTGGATAATTTAAAACATGCTTTTGTACGCTTTTCATATAAAGAAATTAAACATTGATTTTAATGTTTGGAAACTTTATAATCTGGACTACAATTTAAAATAAAGGTAGTTAAATCTGAACAATAAAAAGCCACTCAAACACGGATTTTTTGAAACATTGATTACTTTTTTTTTATCAAATCAGCTTCCACAAAGTGTGTACTGTCCTTCATTACTCCACACGTCATAATAATAACTCCTATTTTCCACCATGCGCGTCTGTACCACGTTCTTCCTGCCGGCTGTTCAAACGTGTTACGTGAAAATAGACCTGGCCCATATCTATAGCGGAGCGGAGAGCCGCCATGCATGCTTCGCGCTGTATCGCGGCTGGAAGAATATCAAACATTGACCTAAATGGCTGTGATTGCTCGCAGGGGTCGTGGCACCTCCAGAAGACAGCACAGACGCACCCGGTGGAAAAAAAGAACGACAATTAAAAGTGAAACAGTATTAATTTAAAAGAAAAGAACCAAACCTAAAGATCAGAAACTACATGAAATATTTGAAAATATAGAAACAATATGCAAACTGTATTGTCAAACTGTCAAACTAAAAAGAAAAATGAAAATAAAAACAGTACGTGAAAACAAACATATCTTTGTTATAATAAGACAGCAGGAGGACAGTTGCTGATTAAGTAGTTATATTCTTTAACTTTTTCTTTTAAGAAAAAACGTGAATTTAATCATCCTCTTTATCTCTAACTGCTTTAGGGCTGGGCCATTAATCAGTTAGAGTTGAGTATAGCCCAGAAAAACAACAGTTCCTTTTAGACACCAAAACGACTAGATAAGATTAGGAATAAGACTGTGGTTTTGGTTAAAACAGCGTAGTACTCCTGGGTGAAAGACTTGTATTTTACTTTTGACATGGACATATTCTAAATAGGGCTGTCAATTGATTAAAATTTTTTATCTAATTAATTATATACTCTGTGATTAATTAATCGAAATTAATCGCATACATAATTAACGGTGCCTGAACCGATACTTTTTAAGAAAGTAAAAAAAGAAAAGAAAAAAAAGGGTACTAAACAACAGTCGGTGACATTAAAGAACGGCTTGTTTATTGCTAAGGCCATATGGTCAAAATTAAATGATTTAATAATAATGTATAACTATAACAATAACTTATTTCACTAGTAAATTGCTGTTGAATGACAAAAACAACCACCAGATGGGAAAAGGACATTTACAATAACTTCAAATGCACCACGAGGCTGTAGTTTACCAGTTTCATTGAACACACCGTCTGTGTTGTCTTTCCGACGGCAGCTGCAGATTGTTACATCCCGGTGTTGAATCCTCTACAGTAAAACACAGTCACACTTTACACCGTTCAGCGTTAGCCGTCAGCATTGTAACCGTTTTTAATCCAGCTACTAGCTAGCGGTAGGCTAACGTTAGCTGCTGTCGAGTATAGTGTTAACTAGCTAGCGGTAGGCTAATGTTAGCTGCTGTTGAGTATAGTGTTAACTAGCTAGCGGTAGACTAACGTTAGCTGCTGTTGAGTATAGTGTTAACTAGCTAGCGGTAGACTAACGTTAGCTGCTGTTGAGTATAGTGTTAACTAGCTAGCGGTAGACTAATGTTAGCTGCTGTTGAGTATAGTGTTAACTAGCTAGCGGTAGACTAATGTTAGCTGCTGTTGAGTATAGTGTTAACTAGCATCACGTGCAGCGGTGTTTGTGTTTCCTGTATCGTCTGTTTCAGAGCACCAGAGAGAAGAGCAGACATATCAGTGGCTCCAGATTTCGGTAGTCAGGGTTGGCAGGAAGAAGATTTTTACAAGTAAATGTTCCAGTTAATGATCCAGGCAGCACATTCTCGTCTCCCTCCTTCATTTTACAGTCCAATGGTGGCTAGAACGGCTCCAGGTCAAACGTCAATATGGAATGGATTAATCTGCGTTATTTTTTTTAACGCGTTATGTTTTCTCAGATTAATTAATCGAAATTAACGCATTATTTTGACAGCCCTAATTCTAAATGTATTTTACTATGAGGGCAAAAATAATAGTAATCATTTGTTAGTTGTACTCAAGGTAAAATCTTAAAATAACCGTGATTTTGATTTTAGGTCATATCGTTCAGCCCTAACTGCTCTGTTGCACTGTCACACAGACCTTCAGTGGTAATATCTTCAGTTTATCCACAGTGCCAATGAATGGAAACATTCTCTCAGTGAAAGTGTGTGTGAAGGTGTGTATGTGTGTGTTAGTATCAGGATCAGAGAATGACAGCTTTCCTCCGTTCCAGTCCAGAGTCACTCTGATCCTCTGGAGCTTCTTCTGCACTACAAGATCAGTGCACATATCTAATGCAGACCGTGCTGCATATTTACCTTTATCAAACTCTATACAACAAAATCCAGACGTTATCAGTCCCTTCCTCTGGACACACTCTGCGAACACACCCAGAGCCCAGATTGAACCGTCTCCAACCTCGACATCCCAGCTGTGAGTCCCTGAGTTAAAGCCCTCAGAGCCCAGCAAACAATAGTCAAACCTCTCTGGATTATCAGGAAGTTGCTGTTTCTCTCCTGGTATCACACTGGTTAGATCTTCAGACAGGATGAGTCTTGGATGAGCAGTGTTTGGGTCCAGAATCACCAGAGTGTAGGAGACCATGTCCTTCATCTTGTTCCAGATGTTGAAGCTCAGGTTGCCCAGGTGTTTGGCCTCATCTATCAGAGCTCCTGAGAGCAGCTGTGGATCATCCAGCAGGGGGCGCTGCTGGACTCTTTCCACTGCAGCCTTGTAGTTGATCAGGAATGAGATGTCTTCAACTCTCAGATCCTCCTCTGTGGCTCTGACTGTGTCTGAAAGAGCTGCTATCTCTCTGCTCAGAGCCTCCATCTTCTCCTTCATCCTCTGACTCTTCTGCTCCTCCTCCTCCCTCAGCGCAGCCAACCTGGCCTCCTCTTCCTCTTCTAGAAACTGGTGAAGCTTCTTAAACTGCTCCTTAATCTTTCTCTCTGTGCGACGGGCCTGGACCTTCAGGTGTTTTGCTATTTGATCACACTCCACTTTAACGTGTTCAAAATCCCATAACTTCTCCTTTAAGGACTCCAGAGTTTCCTGAAGTTTCTTCTTGTGTTGTCGTGCAGCTTCATCGATGGGTCTGAATCTGTGGTTGGAGTGTTTTTCTGAATCTCTGCAGACGAGACAAACTGGCTGCTGATGGTCCAGACAGAAGAGTTTGAGTTTCTCAGAGTGCAGACTGCAGAGAGCCTCTGAAACTCTCTGATCTCTCTGCTGTAAGAAGGACTCACACAGGTTCTTTAACACCAGACTAACATGGGGTTCAGACAAAGACTTTTTCTTACAAACTGGACACTCCCGTGTTGGTTTCTCTGTCCACCAGCTCTTCAGACAGTCTCTACAGAAGCTGTGGCTACATGACAGAAGAACAGGATCTCTAAAAACGTCATGACAGACCGGACAGCAGAGATCCTCCTCTGATCTGGAAGCCATTTAGTCTCTGAGTGAATCCCGTCCCTTCTCTACTAACTTCAGTGTGTGGAGAGTCAGCAGGTTGAAGCAGCAGTGTTGTAGTTTTCCACGTTTCTCTCCTGTAGCTGAACTCACTCAGAGGAAGTTGTTAGTTTGATCTGAAGGTGAATCTGATCCTCTGTTTTTCAGTCTGTCTCTCTCTATAGTGAGGTTGAAGAACAAACTGTTTCCTCGTTTGTCTCAGGTATATCAGGTAAGGGGTGGAGCTCTGTCACACCTTTTCTGCTAAATGTTGTGCCTTCACATGCAACATAGAGGTACATCCCATCCCACAGTGTTGATGCAGGCTGATGCAACCGATATGTTTATGTTTATAGTATGAATGTATTGGAGGAGTTAAAATATAACAAATCCCAGCAATATTCTGTGAATGTGGGACAATGAAATATTTTGGGAAATTAGCTTACATTACATGTAGCTGATGCTTTATCTTCCCACACATGGATGGGACAGCATCAGGAGGAATATGGGGTTCAGTGGGCCTGGGATCGAACTGCCCACCTTCCAATTGGTGAACGGCAGCTTTACCAACTAAGCTAAAGGTAGGCCTTCATTGGCAAATTAGCTCACACACAGACAACTTTTTAGCTTGCATTCAGACAACTTCAGCTCACCCACAAACAAGTTTATGGGAGAAAAAGTAGTGTGTGCAAAAAAAAGTGGTGTAAGTGCATGCTTTTTATCTGTGTTCGCAAGAACAAGTGGAGTATGTGCATGCATTGTTGATATATGGCCTAAACAAACCCTCATAATTTAGGTATGAAGACATGTTGAATTACTTTGGTGATCCTCTGACTTCCCCTACCCACCCTGAGATGTCCACCTTAAATGGAACAAGTCCTCCTCTGACTTAGTCTCGCTTTGCCAGACCTTCCTCCACAGCGCTGCGGAGGAAGGTCTGGCTAGTCCACATGGCATTCCTGGATGGGAGTAAAATGTGCTCTGGTTTATTGGCATTTCTTTAAACCAATCACAATCCTCTTGGGTGGTGCTAAGCACCGGACGGAGCCACGGTGCCTCTGCTAAACAGTCTCAGGAAGGAACTTGTTTTGGTGGAACGTGTACGTTCAAAAGTAGTTTTAGTCGTGCAACAGAAAACTCAGATTGGACAGATAGTCTAGCTAGCTGTCTGGATTTACTCTGCAGAGATCTGAGGAGCAGTTAACCATAGTCCTCACAAATCAACCAGAGGTTAGAACGCCAACACAAAGGAAGAGGAAGGGTACGGACATCTTTATAATCTGAACTACAATTTAAAATAAAGATTGGTAAATCTGAACAAGGTAGGCCACTCAAACATGCATCATTGACATATTGATTGCTTTTTATTTGAATCAAATCAGCTTCCACAAAGTGTTTGCTGGTCTTCAAGGCTCCACACAATAACAAAACATGAACAACAATTTAAAGTTAAACAGTATCAATATAAGAAAATAAAAAACAAAACCTAATGATCACAAGCTAAACTAAATAATTTTACGAAAAGGTTGATAATAGAAAAAATAGCTTACTGTCAAATACAGAGAAAATAAAAACAATAAATGACAGAATTATATCTTTATATCAACTGTTAAACAGACCTTCAGTGGTAATATCTTCAGTGGGACTTAATTCAACGTGTCAAATAATGGAAACAGTGCTTGGCGTAGATGGATGGATAGAAATTATTTTTTTAGGAAGCAAATAGTATAAATGTGAATGTGTAATCATCTCCACCTTCAAACTAAATACTGTATTAGAGCAACTGCTCTAATACAGTATTTAGTTTGATCACACAGACCTTTAGTGGTAATATCGTCAGTTCTTTCTCAGTGTAAAAGTATGGAAACATCCTCTCAGTGAAAGTGTGTGTGAAGGTGTGTATGTGTGTGTTAGTATCAAGATTAGAGAATGACAGCTTTCCTCTGTTCCAGTCCAGAGTCACTCTGATCCTCTGGAGTTTCTTTTGCACTATGAGAACAGTGGATGGATCTGGCGGTGACCATGCTGAGTATTTACCTTTGTAGAACCCTATTGTCCATAATCCAGACCGTATGCGTCCCTTCCTCTGGACAGACTCGGCCAACACACCCAGAAACCAGGCTGTACTGTCTCCAACCTCGACATCCCAGCTGTGAGTCTCTGAGTTAAAGCCCTCAGAGCCCAGGGCAGTACCATATTTATTAAACCTCTCTGGATTATCAGGAAGTTCCTGTTTATCTCCTCCTCGTCTCACACTGGTCAGATCTTCAGACAGGATGAGTCTTGGATGAGCAGTGTTTGGGTCCAGAATCACCGGAGTGTAGGAGACCATGTCCTTCATCTTGTTCCAGATGTTGAAGCTCAGGATGCCCAGGTGTTTGGCCTCGTCTATCAGAGCTCCTGGGAGCCGCTGTGGATCATCCAGCAGGGGGCGCTGCTGGACTCTTTCTACTGCAGCCTTGTAGTTGATCAGGAATGAGACGTCTTCAGCTCTCAGATCCTCCTCTGTGGCTCTGACTGTGTCTGAAAGAGCTGCTATCTCTCTGCTCAGAGCCTCCATCTTCTCCTTCATCCTCTGACTCTTCTGCTCCTCTTCCTCCCTCAGTGCAGCCATCCTGGCCTCCTCTTCCTCTTCTAGAAACTGGTGAAGCTTCTTAAACTGATCCTTAATCTGTGTCTCTGTGCGTCGGGCCTGAACCTTCATGTGTTTTGCTGTTTGAGCAAACTTCATTTTAACTTGTTCAAAAACCTTTAACTTCTCCTTTAAGGGCTCCAGAGTTTCCTGAAGTTTCTTCTTGTGTTGTCGTGCAGCTTCATCGATGGGTCTGAATCTGTGGCTGGAGTGTTTTTCTGAATCTCTGCAGACGACACAAACTGGCTGCTGATGGTCCAGACAGAAGAGTTTGAGTTTCTCAGAGTGCAGACTGCAGAGAGCCTCTGAAACTCTCTGATCTCTCTTCAATAAGAAGACCTCACACAGGTTCTTCAACACCAGACTGACAGGTGGTTCTCCCTTTGAAGATCTTTTCTTACAAACTGGACACTCCCGTGTTGGTTTCTCTGTCCACCAGCTCTGCAGACATTCTTTACAGAAGCTGTGGCTACATGACAGAACAACAGGATCTCTAAAGACTTCATGACAGATCGGACAGCAGAGATCCTTCTCTGATCTGGAAGTCATTTTGTCTCTGGGTGAAGCTGAAAACACAGCAGACAGAAAGTCTAGTCAGTCATGGCTCCTCTCCCTCCTCTACTAACTTCACAGTTTTTAGTCCAACTCACCTTCAGCGTGTGGAGAGTCAGCAGGTTGAAGCAGCAGTGTTGTAGTTTTCCACGTTTCTCTCCTGTAGCTGAACTCACTCAGAGGAAGTTGTTAGTTTGATCTGAAGGTGAATCTGTCCTTTTTCCTGTGTGGCACTCGTAAACAAGGATGAACAAACTGTTTCCTTGTTTGTCTGAGGTGAGTCAGGTGAGGGGTGGAGCTCTGTCACACCCTTTCTGCTAAATGTTGCTTCACATGTAACACAGGGGTGTGTCTCATTCCAGTTTGTCCAGTGTTGATTTGTGCTGGATATGTATACTGCAGCAGGCTGATGCAGCAGATACATATGTTCATACTCTAAAGAAGTTTGAATGTAGTTGGAATGTAGTGGAGAAGTTAAAATATAACATATCTGGAATATTCTGTGAATGTGGGACCATGAAATATTGTGTGAAAGTGAGGTAGTATGTACTGTGAGGAGTGTCGCAGTAGAATACTGTATATAAGGGCTACAATAAAGTTGGTTTAGTTGAATATTGTAGAAGGGCTATCCTCAAATTTTGTAGGAAAGACCTATCCTTAAATATTATTAGAAAGGGCTACCCTTGGATATTGTAGGAAAGGGTTACCCAAATATATTGTAGGAAAGGGATACTCTGGAATATTGTAAGAAAGAGATTCCCTGGAATATTGTAGGCAAAGCTACCCAACAATGGAGAAGTCATCGGAAAAAAATTGGAGGTGGCAGGAACCAGAGTTAAGGTAAGGTCAGAGTTAAGGAAAGTCTGAGATGCAAATTGTGAAGAAGTGGAGCCAGAATAGTTCCTTGAGGTGGGCTAATGTTGCCAATTAATTAAATTTTTGAGCATTCATAAATATTTAAAACAGACATGTGCTCCTCTTTATGTG